>NC_056741.1:1119776311-1119948811 GCF_019279795.1 Protopterus annectens | reverse complement strand
AAAATGGTAGTTAGAAGACAGTGCACACAGACAAAAACTAAGATTTTCTACTGTACCAGAGAAACTGGATGGGACAGACTGTATTAATTTTATGAAAGCACAAATAAGCAACTAGACTGGTATTCCACAGTAGGATTTGTTAATTGAAAGGGCACATCAAGTGTATGCTCCAAACCTGGCCATGAGAAAGCAGCCAAGACCTGTATTAGTAAAGATGCAATAATACCAGCAGGAAGAGTTAATCCTGATAAAACTGTAGATGAAGGGAAAAGTATTAAAACTGGAGACAGAAGAGTGTTTGTGGTAAATGATTATTCACTGTGCACTATTCAGAAAATAAGCAATTTTATCCCAGCAGAGAATGTTAAAAGGCAAGTATAAGATTCAAGCTGCTGTATCTAGCTATCTTTAGTATAGTTTTTTTCCTAGAGAATCAAAGATATTTTTGATGCAGAACAGGCTAAAAAGAAAATACAAAAGTTTATCCAACAAAAGTGAGCCATGAAACATAAGGGAACTCTGCTTCTCATTCTTCTGACAATAAAGAGACTTTTCCAGTGAAATCTTTTCCAAATGTCCAAAAGAAAATGCTTGAGAGACTGAAAAAATACAGGAGTTGACTAGAAGAGTCAAGTGTACCTTGCACTTTAACCAAACTCTGGTGCTGAAAGATGAAAATGAACAGGAAGAAGACCAGCAACACTGAAATTAGTGAATACATGTGAGGTTATAAAGCATTAATCACATTTGTGAAATTCGGCTTTGCAAGAAAAAGTGTCTAGAAAGACTGGGCTTTTGTTGCCTTTGTTAAACTTGTGGGTGGACTGTAAAGTATATACCCCACTTTATATCATTAATTTTTAGGAAGACACAAAGTTCTGGTATATAGTAAAGCATGTACTTATACAGCAAAGCATTTTTGTATACTATGTAGTCAAAAGGTATTTTAAATGTGGGGTAAGGCTGAGTCTTTTCAGTGATTACTGTATGTGATAAAGATATTAAAGTAAATAGGTACTTTTTGTTTTAAGAAATATAGGCTTTACAATGTACAAAGAGGAGAAAAGCTGGACAAAATCAAGTTTAAGTTAATATGCTTTAGTCTTGGGCTTCTGGAGTGGAGGTGGGTTGTAGGAGTACACTGATTATATTATACGTAGAGCTGAGATGTTTTCTCTTATTTTTGCAAAGCTGAATGTCTGGATTAATGCCCTTGGCTTAATCTAGAAGAAGCTGTTTTTCATAAATGAGTCGGCTTGAAACATAAGACAAAATAATGAAAGTCATGAGGAGTAGATATGCAATGATGTTGGCTTGTGTTTTTTCCTTTAGCAAATGTTCAGTCGGAGTCAAGAAGTCTGGAATTGAAGGCAGTTGTACATTCTGTTCTATTCTGAGTGAGACTGACGACGACTTCCCATCTGCAGAGTTACCTGTTTTTTTTTTCTCATTACTATGTTTCCATGGAGATGAGCAGTCTGCAAGTAAAAACAATTAATCCTCAGAGTTTTGAGCATTGTTTGAGTGAAATGCAGAATTTAAAGATACAATGGCAACCAATTCAGTAAAAATAAAATCTGAAATTATTTGGGGTCAATAAAAGATATCACCTTTCCTAGCAGCCTTAAAACTTCAGTGCATTTAATAGAACATTGTATAATTTATTTTCATTTAAAGATAGCCAGAGTACTTTTTTCTAAAGGCTAAAAGTTAACATTTTCTAAAAGCAAATAAGCTGTTTATCAAATATGAGAGGAGACCAGAGATATGAAAATAACAGACAACAATCATTGTAAGTGGGAGCACAGGCTATAACATGCACTTTAGCTTGGGTAACCTTCACTTTAGGTTAGGTAATGCATGTGGG
Source organism: Protopterus annectens (assembly GCF_019279795.1). Taxonomy (NCBI): domain Eukaryota; kingdom Metazoa; phylum Chordata; order Ceratodontiformes; family Protopteridae; genus Protopterus; species Protopterus annectens. Next base: position 1,119,946,944 of record NC_056741.1, on the reverse strand, counting down.
TGCAGCTGTAGATTTGGGGCAATTATTCCTATATGGTAGGTTAAACTTTATTTTATGAATCCTCACCTAGTTTTTGTGTTGGTCTAAGTTAATAGGTTATGGGAATGTTCTGAAAATGTATTTAGTTTTTTGTTTGTGGGTTTTCATTCAAACAAAAACTCTTGAAAATGTGACATAGGTTCAAATAGAGATGAAAAAAAAACAAATGTATAAAAGATTAGCCTGCCAAACTGTATGTGCATGTAACACAAGTTGAAAATATGCATTCAAAAAATCATCATGTATAATTGGTGGGAACAATAGATTTTTGTCATAATGGCTACACTATCCATATTATCTTGGAATGCAAATGGTCTTACAGCTGTACATAAAAAGGTAAAAGTATTGAATTAAATTAAGAAATGCAGAGTTCAAATAGCAATGCTGCAGATGATACTTTTGCAAAGAAATAAGCATGTGGATTTGATACAGAAAGGATTTCCATGATGGGTATTCAGCAGAATATTAGGGATAAAGGAAAAGGGGAGTGATTATAGTAATCAGTAAGATGCCAGCATAAAAAGCATACTTATATCATAGAAAGGTTGTTCCTCATGCTCTAGATTGCAAATACTAAATGTTATGTTGTGATGTTTGTAAACTAACTCACTTGTTTAACAGCTCAGTGTCTTTATGGGAATGTGTTTAAGTGCAAACTGCACAGAAACAGAACTACAAGCTAATAATTTTATACTGCTAGAAGTGGTTTCCTTATTATGTTAATAGGTTTTTATTATCTTAATCTCTAAAATGCAGTACACTAAAGTAAAAATGTACTAGTGTTCATATTGTTTGAAATTCAGTTCTACAAAGAGAGAAAGTGTTAGTGCTAGTGCTGATGCTGTATGGTTTTGACAGAAAAATGTTCTTGCTTGATCCCATATTAAATGAGTTGTTGTAGGGCAACTCTATCAGGTCTGCTAGAATTTCTCCTTCTGTTAGCCATAGACATTTTTGTTGGTTTAATAGTGTTGTTAATTACACAGACAGATGCTAGGCAGCAGGCATGAAACCTAGTAATATAGGTATAAAAAGTGACTTAACAATAAGATGTTCATCCTTATTGCTGCATTGTGAAATGTGTAGGGTTTGTTTTATACTAATTTCTGACCAGATCAGCTGTGATTTATTAACCTATAGCCAATAGTTAATTGCAGACATGTTTCTCAGGACAAATATGGCTCCATGCCGGTTTGATTTAGCAGACATGATGGCTAGATATATAATGCTATACTGTCATGTACATTTGTATCTTGTGCTATCAGACTGTAAAAGTTTGTTTGCTAATTAGAGCTCCTGCACACAAAAGGACCTCTGAACCCACCTCTTGGCAGTTGGTACATAAATATCTGCAAATGGTATTTTAGAGGGCTGACCTGGTAACAAGCACTGTCTTTTCCCATCTGCTTTTTTCAATTTAAACTGAATTCTTCAAACATAATATGTTTACCATAATGGTGTTCTAGTATCTGAGTTAATCAAACCTCTCATCCCTTTCAGTCATCTCTACTCCTACTCTGTCAACCCTTACCAAATCAGCCCCAGCTAATATACTACATAGGCTGCACAAGAATTACCACTGTCCCGCAACTGATACTCAAGCCTGAAATCCATCCTTGAGAGGACAGAGTGTGTGCAGTCAATGTGCATATTTATGTGTACTCCAGTAAAGTTAACAAATTAAGACTTACAGCTTGTAGAATCTGACTGTAAGAACAGCTGAGTGTCCAGCTACCCTCACCTGAAGTAGGTAGCTATATGGTGCACACTTTATACTAAAGAAGCCCAAACAACACCTGCACAACTGGTATATATTACAGCCCATAATAATAGGCAACAAGTTTAACAGGTTTTTGTGTAGTCCAAAAATACCAGCCAATACATAGCTTGTTACTTACCCCACTGTAACAGGACAAACTATTTGTTTTGCTTTCATTTCCAAACTACTTCCACCTTCTTTTCTTCCTTTACTACAGTACCTTTCAGCTAATACACTAAACACTTTAACCACACATGTAAATGTCTGCTTAGTCTTCCTGGGCTTGTGTACTGTTCCCTGTAATTCTCATTCTCCCCCTGTCACTTTTGTTTTACACTGTTCAACTAATAAGGCTGTTAACTATCTCTGGAAACCTTCTTACCTTATGCCATAGTCAAAGTTTACTGATGTTTTTTCTAAAAACAGTTTCATTGTTGATTCAGTGGGGGAGCCTCATTCTGCTCACTCTACTCCTCTACCCTACCCCAATTCCCACCCATCCCCTCCTACTCTACATTTACACTATCCTAACTCCACCCCTACACTTCTCCCAGCCTATCTCTGCATCAAAACAATCAAAACATAACTCTATAGCAGGTTCCCTACAATTAGCAAATTGGACTCATTTAAAGTGCAGCAACCCAACTACTCTTGCTCAGTAACATTTTACTGTGAAACTAATATTTTACTGTGAAACTAACTTACATGTCATACAAAATGACGCTGACTCATACCCTACTGGTGTGCCTTCTCAGTATATCAACACACTCTACGAACTATCATACCTCTCTCTTAAATATAATAAATACTCCTACAAACCCACACTCACTACACCAACTGTTATCAAGTCTATCAATCACCACAGCACCCTGACTGTACCAGCAAACCTTCTTAGACCTTTTCAATCACAGGTATCTTAAACTAAGTATGTTACCATATGAAATCCAATAAAACTAATGTAGAAATACATTTGGCTAGATACATTACTTCATAAAAATTCCCAAAAAATAATTAGTGGAGACATTCACTCAAACCCTGGCCTTACAAAACAGCAGTAAAAGCACAGTATTAAATGTACCATTCTCTTTTCCTTTCCCATTCCCAATTCTAACCTTCTACTCCTAAATATCAGTTTTAGAAGCATATACAATAAAATCCAAGACAGATATGCTTGTATTGCTACATAGTCTCCAGATATAATCAGAGCTACAGAAAGCTGGCTGAAAAAAGACAAATGACAATGAAATGACCCCCCACCTAGTTTCAATATACATTAGGCTTGACAGGACAAAAATGGGCAGGCAGAATTGCCATCCTCTAAAATAATTCCCTAAAGATAACCATAGACATACAGGAGATACCACAGTTTAATAATGCAGAACTAATTGTATCATACCTCAAAATCAAGAATAGGAAAACATTTTGTTTAGCAGACATGCATATCTCATTAGGTAAAAAACATTACCACTGTGGAAAATATCCTGCACTGGATATCCCACCATATACAACATCAAATAATACTAGGATACCTAAATATAGAATGGCAGCTTATCGATAGCAACACCCCCATCTGATTCCATAAACCTATACAGCTTTACACAGTTAATTACATCAGTTACTTGAGTCCACAAAAGTACTGGTAGGCAGTCAACCATAGACTGGATTCTTACTAATATACCAAAGAAAATTTGGGCAGCCTGTAGCCCTCCTGGCAGTCTAAGTGACCATCAACCTACTTACAAGCATAGAAGTTACAATATCCAAGACAAACATATAATTTATAACCAAGTTTCTAAGTCAAAAAATCTTTTTTCAGTTGGAGAAATTAGTGCCAAAAATAACTAATAACTAAATAAAAGGCACTGTCCACGCCAAGCCAACTGAAAGAAGCATACAATCTCCAGCATCTGCAGTCTTTTTATTGAAATATAGGACATTACATCTTAAATCCTGACAATTTGTACTTGAAGGAATGTATTAATATTGGTATAGGACCTCCACAAAGAACTGCTTGGTGTTTTTGATAGAGTTGGTATTAAAATCATGAAAGCTTTAATTAAGTACAATGAGAAAGAGATGCACATTGTAACTTAACAGATTGAAGGTGTTAATCAAAAAATTGTTAGTGACTTGCTATTTACCGTGGATGAGCACTAGAAAAAATATTTTTCTATTAGAGATTATAGAGATAAGAAGTGTCACAAGATTTTTAATAGGAAGAAAAGGAAATTAGAGAGGGATAGGATTGAGTATCAGGAGCAGTGTAGTTACCTTAACCCTAGAGGTAAGGGCAACTCATTTAATTGAAGGGAATAGTAAGTACCACAGTAACAGTAGTGAAGATAGGGATTTTAACACTAATGATGAATTTTATGAAGAGGAAAATAGACATGAAGAACCTGCAGTTTACTTTAATTGTCATGACCCTTTAGAATACCCACCCCACCAGAGGTCAGAGAGATTAAGGAACAAGCAGCTCCCTCAATATAACAATTACCAATGGAGGGACAGGGGGAGGGGGAGAGAAAGGATGAATTTTTAATTTTGCATAGTAGTTTTAACAAAAGTATTATTAAGGAAGGTTTCAAGTTTACTCTCAATGTGTACAATATTTTCAACTACATTGATTTGGAGGTTAGATATGTTTTTCTCTATTTTCCAAAGGTTGCAATTTTATACCAAGACAGTAATCTGATATTAGTAAAGTAATATTTGACTTAAAGTTGTTTTAAGGAAAAATAATCTGGAAATTATTTATGGAGACAGACAGCAAAGTGAGTAGGGAACCCTTATGGAGGAAAAGCACGTTTAACCCACCCCTTCACCCACAATTGAAGAATTTTGAAGTTCTGGTTGAAAATGAGCTTAAAGCAGGTGTTTTAGAGAGCAGATTTCCCTCCAATTTGTCCAAAGAAAAACACAATTTATTAAAACAACTTAAGGACAACAAATATTTGAGAGTAATGAAGCCTGATAAGGGGGAAGATACGATGCTCATGATCACTGTGATATATGAAGCGAAAATGATGGAGATATTGTGTGATCCTACTAAATACAGTAGAGTTTCAAAAAAATTCAATATAGCTTACCAGCATTTACATTTGGCCCTGAAAGATTTAATGTTTGAGCATCTCATAGATTTAAACACATACACTTTTTTATATAATGATAGGCCTCGTGTCCCCTCCATATTTGGTATACCAAAAATACATAAAAATGTATCTGATCCACCCCAAGACCCATTGTATCAGCTGAAGGATCAGTGGCCACACCCTTAGCTAAATACTTGGATGTGAAATTGAAAAATATCCCAATGGAAGATGGTCACATTTTGAGAGATTCTTGGGGCTTTTTAAGAAGTATAAAACCAGAGCTATACAGAGAAGACTTGCTCTTTGTTACTGTTGACATAGTGTGGATTTATTTGATTATAAACTCCATGAGCTGGGTGTAAGATGGTTTGAGGAAGCCATCAACGAGTACAGGAATGTACCTTTTAATGAATTTTGTGTTTGTTAGGAACTGATGGATATGGTTTTAAAAAATATCTTTATACTTTTTGAAGGTGAATTTTTCCAGCATGTTAGTGGTGTTGCTATGGGGGCCAGGTGTGCCCTCATATACTCCAGTATCATTTTGATGTTTTGGGAACACAAGTTTGTTTTGAATTCCCAATTCAAGGATTGTTAAGTGTTATACAAGCATTTTTTGGATTATATTGTTACATTTTGGGTGGATTCTGAAGCTAAATTCATGGAATTCTTTGAGTACATTTCCAATATGGCTACATTTCTAAGATTCACTTATAACGTGGACTGTGATAAACCTGATTATTTGGATGTGACTCTACATAAATACAATGTGGTTATAAATCTAAAGTGTATCATAAAAAGACCTATTCCAATTCATTCCTTCATTATGCTAATGCCCACCCCTATAATCAAAAAAGAGCATTGTCAAAGGGCAATTTGTGAGGATTAGTAGAATGACCTCTTACAATGGTGATTTTGAAGGTGAATGTGAGATTTTGAGGAATATGTTTAGAAATAGGGGTTATTCCAATCAATTTGATTGATGAGGTATACAGGGTAGTTAGTGAAAGATGTAAAAATAGGTTTTGCCCAATTTGGGGTATTGAAACCCCCATGGGAAACTACAACTCTGAAATTGCTATACCCTCTAGGGCCCCCCAGGATAGTGGGAGTTATGAGCCTGGATTTGTAACAGAGTTCAATAGGGATGCTTACATTATTAAAAAATACCACAAAATGGGAATAGCAAAGATTTTCTAGGTTATGGCATTTTTAATGCTCCTTTTAGATGTATTTTTCGAAGGGGTCCAATATTAAAGACTTAATGGAACAGAATCAGAAAACTGTTTCTAAGTGGAATAATGTGGGCACATATAAATGTGGAATGTGCCCACAATGTACATATATAGTCCACAGGGATAGTTTTCTAATAGAGGCTAGGGACAGGTGCATCACCAGTGGGACTTACAAATCCTGCAACTCATTTGGGGTGGTTTATATTGCAATGTACAACAAGTGCATGTTTTTTATGTAGGTAAAACGGAAAGAAAATTAAAAAGAAGGATTTATGAGCATATGAATGACGTACACAATAGAAATTTGAGAAGTGCCCTATACAAGCACGCAGTTGATTGTCCCACAGCCAAGTTTTTATTTTTTGCACTAGAAGAAATTCCAATGGATGCCAGAGATGGTTGGTGAGAAACTAGGATAGAATACCAGGAGGTCTACTGGCAAATTATTCTGGAGGCTAATAGACCCCCACATCTAAATGAGAGGGTGTCTCTCGCTCCTGTATTGAAGTTAAGGGCAGCTAGACTTTAGCATAATTGGGTGTTAGTTTTTGTTTTAAGATCACCCTACCATATTTGCTGAATTAAGTTTTTTAATACTGCGGTGGTGGTGCTGCGGTAGCGTTGTCGCCTCACAGTAAGACGTTGTCTTGTTCGATTCTCAGCTAAAGCGTCTTCTGTGTGGAGACGTGCGTACCTTCATTGAAGGTTGTGCATCAGAGCTGGCAACTCGGCACGTAAAAAATCTACTGCCAATCATTAGCGGATGGGTGTTCCGCTGTGGCGACCCCTAACCGGGAAAAGCCGAAAGACACAACAAGTGAATGATATTTTGGAATTTTTATTAAAAAATATTTTTGATTGTTCTTTTAATTACAATACATCAAGCTTTTCAATTAAATTTTACAAATACCTCTATTTTAGAAGAATACCACTGAGTCACAAAATTGTTTTAACTTTGTGTCATTTTATACTTGACACTAGATGGCGGTATTTACTTTAGGGTTACCACCTGTCCCACTTTGTGAGGGACAGTCCCTCTTTAGGCAGTTGTGTCCTGCAAAAAAATCTAAAAAAATAGCAAATGTCCTGAGATTTTAGGACAAAAATATTTTTTAAGTTTTCTTTAATAGTTGCATAGAACAATTGAATTTTTATCTGAAACACCTAGATGTTCTATGAAATAGCATAAGCAACTCAAATGCTACAAGAATAAGCTTCTATTCTGGCAAAAAAGTGACGTTATGTCCTTTGTACTGGTCATAGGTGTTATGTCCTGCAAAATCTGACATTTCTACAAAAAATGTCCCACTTTGGGCATTTGAAAATGTGGCAACCCTAATTTACTTACGTTTGTTTATTCATTTCATTTATTACATTTTATCGATAGTCTTTCAATTACTTTGTATTACATGGATTTGAGTACATTATGTGGTTGAGGTATAACTGTGGTGGTGGTGGTGCTGCAGTAGCGTTGTTGCCTCACAGTAAGACGTTGTCCTGTTCGATTCTCAGCTAGAGCGTCTTCTGTGTGGAGACATGCATGAATGGGCGTACCTTCGTTAAAGGTTGTGTGTCAGAGCTGGCAACTCGATATGTAAAAATCTACTGCCAATGATTAGCGGACCAGAGTTCCGCTGTGGCGACCCCTAACCGGGAAAAGCTGAAAGACACAACATGTGGTTGAGGTATCTCTTTAACGCACAAAAACTGTGTTTTATTAACATTATGGTGAATACTTTATTGTATACTTCAAAAAGCAGTTTTTGAGAATGGCAATTTTAATTTATTTACATTCAGGATCTTCATTTAGTTTAATGTCATTGAGTGCTTGGTAGTTGTTTGGGAGGGTTCAATATAAAAGGCTAGTAGTTTTATGTCTGTTTTATACATCTGAAAAAGTTTTGATGAAAATGCCATGTATTTCTGAGCGTTAATGTATCAGTCTCAGCCCCATTTTGTTTCAATAAAAGTTTACTTCTTTGAATCGGCTTGGCATGGACAGTGCCTTTTGTTTGGTCAAAACACTTTGACAAACACACTTATCACATGCTTAAAAGAATATAACTGGAAATTTATACCCTTGGACTCTGCTGTCTCGCATTTCAATGAGATATTCCTAAAAATTTAAATTAACCTTTCCTCAGTATGTACCAAAAGGGTCAAATCCAGTCCTGCACCATCGCTACCAATGGAAACTAAGAAATTAATGCTACAGAGTGACAAAGCCTGGAAACAGTGGCTCAAAAATAGAACACAAAATACATTTCAACTTTTCAGGCAAGTAAGAAATAGGATGAAATACCAAATAAAACATGACAAACAAACCTATTACAACATCCTCAAAAATAAACATAACAGCCCAAAACTCTTCTGGATATCCATAAATGATCTTTTACATCCAGGCCAAACTACCAGCCCACCCCTAGATCCAACAATACTACTGATTCCATTCTTTCACAGTTTATTGACTATTTTATACAGACTGTATTGTCTCTCACAAACATTAATACTTCCCACTATCCTGTCAGTACCTGCAGCCTCTGCTAAATATCCTCCGCTATTAGATTTTAGTCCAGTGCCCACCTTCACCATTAAAAAACTAATACATGAGCTGACATCACACCAGCTTAGCTGCTGACTAGCTCCCCTCAGACTACTTAAAAATGCCTACAGATGCAATTGGTTTTACTGTCTGGTAAATAGATCTATATGCAGAAAATATCTACTAGTGTCTAGCTGCCCAGCCTGGGTTGCCTGGGATAGCTCTGTTGACTGAAAGCTGGAAGTAAATGCAACCAACCTGCCAAATATGAGCTGAGAATTGCTACACTTAATGCATGTTTAATGACAGGACACAGCTTGGAAGTGGATGATATAATGATATGGAGGAGGTTGGACATCCTATGTATCTCAGAGATGAGTTGGAAGGGCAGTGCAGCAAAGCCACTTGGCCTGGGATCCAGACTATACTACTCAGGAGGGGGACAGGCTAGAAATGGTGTAGGAATTGCAGTGAGACAGAGGCTTCAGAAGGCAGTAAGTGATGACATCAGAATTAATGACATACTTGTGGCAATCAGACTCCAGTGTAATGATAGGGCAAGTATTCATAATCTCAACCTATGCCCCACAGCAGGCTTGTGACAGTGAGGAAGAGTGCATTCAGACAGCAGTTGCAGGACCTACTAGATAAAGCAGGCCAACATGAATTGGTGTTGAATATGGGTGACTTGAATGCACATATTTGGACAGACAGAACAGGATATGAGGACTGCCTGGGCCCACATGGGTGGGGCAATAGGAATAAAGGAGGAAGAGCCATTCTAACTTCTGTCTGACAAATGGCTTGATAGTAGCCAACACATGGTTCAGAAAGAGAAACAGTCACAAGATCACATACACGAGTAGCCAGCATGCAACTCAGGTTGACTTCCTCCTAGTGAGGAAAAGGCACTGGGGTAGAATCCATGATTGCAAAGTCATCCCCAGTGAGACAGTTGGCTCACACCATAAACCACTAATTGCCACAATCAGCTGCAAGTGGTGGTCAGAGAAGGCTCCAAGGTCAACAGTGACCAAGATGAATACCTAGCAGTTGACTGGAGAGAATGTACAACAGTTCAAGGAATTACTCAGTGCTCTAGCACCTCAAGAAGAGGAGGAAATAGGTGGAGTTGAACAAGAATGGCAGCGCCTAAAAACACCATGTGTTAGGACTACAGAAAAGATATGTGGCAGAGCCAGGTATGGAAATAAAGTACATCAGATATACCTGTTGCTCAGGCTGCTGCAGAGAGCTTGACCTACTGCCAGCTGTGATATTGAGAAAATATAAGTGTTTATTCTCATTTTTTGTCTGCATTTTGACTTAATATCTCTGTAGTCTGTACAACTGTACTTATTCTTCTTGTGTGTTATAGCTGTATAGTCTCTTAGTGTTGACCTCAGTTGTAGTGAAATCCTTTGTCTAGAGGCCCTGTCTGTTTTCTTAGTGGCAGTAAGTTTTCAGAACTAGTTTCATCCGGCCAAAGTATTCCTGCATCTGTATTGTTTGGTTTCTGTCTGGTGTTTTAAATCAGATATACCTGTTGCTCAGGCTGCTGCAGAGAGCTTGACCTACTGCCAGCTGTGATATTGAGAAATGATAAGTGTTTATTCTCATTTTTTGTCTGCATTTTGATTTAATATCTGTACAACTGTACATATTCTTCTTCTTGTTTGTCCCCACCCATCCTCCCTGTTCTTGTCTTGGTGTTGTGTTGATGGCTCTGGAATTGCCAGCCCCTCCTGTAAGTCTCTATTTGAACACTGCTCCTGAGTCCATCTCATTTGCTCACTTAACCGAATACAGTGAGATCATATTCTGAGTCTAGTGTTCACTCTACATAATACAGAGAGAAGATTTGAGCGAATGGTGTTCCACACCGGAGGTCAGCCCCTTGCTGGTTAGATCTGACCATAAACAAATCACTTTGGATATTCACATTCCGCCCCCACCCCCAGACAAGAAAACCACCGTGAAAAACTTTTCATAGCAAACTTCACATTACTTAAAACGGAGGTGGAAAGTTTCAAAGCCCCCATGCTAAAGGATAACGCTGTCCAAGCTGCAAAATCCTTTACTAATGCATTGTACGGGCACCTACAAGAATGCATGGATCGTGCTATCCCAAGCAAAACCAAGACTCACTCCTCCAAGAAAAGGAAACCAGTCTAGTGGACCCCTGCCATAAAGGAGGAAACTAATACAGAAAAGAGTAAAATCCCAAGAAGGGAAGACATCCCTGATCAGTATCAGCAAGAAACTATGATCCCTCATAAAATCGTCCAAGGTGAGCTTTGAAAGAAAACTTGCCAAGGACTCCAAAGATAACCACAAGGCATTCTTTAGTTATGTCAAGAATCTAAGTGGCAATGCTCAGATCTGCTGAGTTAGTGCAGAATAGCACAAAATACACTGAACCAACCGATATTGCCAACATCCTGGCAGACAGGTTCAGTGCAAACTTCACCCCCCTCTTACCCCCAAAAGGGCCCATAACCATACCAGAAGAATGTAGATCCCTTAAAATCACAGACACTCAGGTTAAAACAGCCCTCTCCAAAGCCAAAAACACAGCATCAGCGGGACCGGATGCATCCTACACGAGCTCAAAGATGAACTAACCCCTCACCTAAACACACTGTTCAAACTCAGTCTCTCCACAGGCTATGTACCCATACAGTGGGGTGCACAGCAACAGTTATTCTGCTCCACAAAGGTGGAGCCACAACAGACCCTGGGAACTATCACCCTATAAGCCTGACTAGCTTGGTCTACAAGGCTATAGAGCACATCATCGTGGAACTCATTAACAGAGACATTGGGAACCTCCAAACACTGGACCCTACCCAGTTCGGCTTTGTTAAGGGCAGATCATGCCTCCTAAACCTGGTGGACTTTTTTGAGACAGTTACCAAGGCTATAGACGAGGGAAAGGTGGTACACATAGCCTACCTAGACCTCGCAAAGGCCTTCGACAGCATTCCCCATTCTGGTATTATAGACAAGCTCACCAGCCTGAACATAAACCCCTGTGTCACAAGATGGGTTGCCAATTGGCTCACTGACAGAACCCACATGGTGAGAGTTGTGGGAGCTAGGTCTGACTCTAAACCGATTACAAGTGGCGTTCCCTCAGGGCTCAGTTCTAGGGCCCCTCCTGTTCAGTATATACTTCTCAGAGGTGCAGACAAGCACAGGAGGACTATGGCTGACCAAGTTTGCAGACAACTGCAAACTAGGGGCTATAATTGACTCACCGGCTGACACAGACATCCTCCAAAAGGGTCTCACTGAGATGGATATCTGGTGTCAAAATCATGGCCTCAAGCTAAATGCCAAAAAGTGCATAGTTATTCCCTTTGAAAATAACAAGGTACCCACAAACTACCACATAGGTGGTAGTCCCCTAAATATGGAAAATGTAATAAGGCATCTGGGGACCCAAGTAGATAGTAATCTCTCCTTTAATAATCACATTGCCAAAGTGGTTAGAAAATCCTTCTATGTGGCCAACCTAATCACAAAATGGTTTGCATCCAGATCAAAAGAGGTCATTGTGCCTCTCTACTCATCACTCATCAGACCCATCATATAGTGCAATGCCCCATTTGGGATGTACCTTACAAGGCACCTGCAACAGCTGGAAAGACCACAGAAGTACCTCACCAAGAGGATCACTGGCCTCAAACAGATGCCCTATGCAGCTCGACTGAAGAATCTCCAGCTGTACTCAGCTGCATACTGCCTGCTCAGAGGTGATCTCTGCCTGACATATAAGGCCATGTCCAACCAAGAACTGATGAACATGCTCCACCTAAAGAAAACCTTATCCCCTCAAGCCACACGCTCTAGGGATCTAAACCTCACCACAACAATAAATAGGACATGCTGGAGGGATAGATTCCTGTCGCAGAGACTTCCCATGCTTTGGAACAAGATTCCAGTCTACATTAGGCAGAGCTCCTTGCTAGCACTCTTCAAGAGAAACCTTGATGACTGGATGGGAAACAGAAAGTTTACCCAGGGGATCACTTCAGTGGCTCTGCTGGACAGAGGCACAGGGAACTAATCTAAGGGGGCGGCGAAAGCCAACACATTCTGGCTAGGCTTACAAATGCCTTTGAGCAGATAGCCTAGTACCTACCTATGAACCTATAAGGAAAGCTGGTGGTGGAATGCAGACGTCCAGGAAGTCATCAAAAGAAAGAAGAAGTGGGAGATGTAAAAAACTGACCAGGCTAGGAAGGACTACTGGTTGGCTAACAAAAAAGCTAAAAATGAAGTTGCAATAGCAATGAATAGGGCATTGGAGGCACTCTACCAACCTCTGGAAAGTGACTCAGTAAGTGGCACAAAGAAACTATATCAAGTTGCAATGCAAAGTAAGAAAGATAAAGAAGATAGTAAGACAACTTTCATAAGGGATGCCAGCAACAACCTGCACACCAGTCCACAGGACATCAAAGGCAGATGGAAGGAGTATTTGCAGCGGCTTCTGAATGAAGAAAACCCCACAGAAGCTGTACTGCTCCAGCACTGAGGAAAATGAAGTCAGGGAAAGCAGCAGGCTCAGATGAGGTCACAGCAGATATGATAAAGATGCTGGGTGAGATAGGGGAGAAATGGCTCCTGAGGGTACTCATAGCAGTGTGGAGAGAATGGCATATCCAGGATGACTGGATAATGAGCATACTCATGCCAGTGTACAACAACAACTTGGATATCCACAACTATGGGCAGTACAGAGGCATCAAACTCCTATCACATTGCATGAAAGTTCTGGAGAGGGTGACTGATAAATGGATACGCAGAGTAGTAGAATGTAAGATGGGAGATGAGCAGTTTGGATTCAGATCAGGATGCAGCACAACTGACCCAATGTTTGCAGTGAGACAGATACTTGAGAAGAAGCTAGAGATGAGGAGAGAGAGAGAGTCCAACTGGGCATTCCTAGACTTGGAGAAAGCATGTGACAAGGTCCCAAGAAAGCTGTTCTGGGCAGTACTGCAGTGGTTTGACATCCCAGAAACATTGGTAGAATTAGTGCAGGCTATGTACAAGGACCCAATGACTCAAGTATGGACAGTGCTCGGCCTCACAGAGGGGCTTCCTGTGGGAGTAGGTATACACCAGGTTTCAGCTCTGAGCCCACTGCTGGTCAAACTGATGATGGACTACATTAGCAAACAGGTTGGTGGGTGCAGATCAACAAAGTTGATGTATGCAGACAATGTGGTATTACAGGCAGGCTATGAGCTAGACCTTCAGCAAAGGATAGGAGAATGGAATGCACAACTGAAGGCACATGGGATGAAACTAAGTACAGATAAGACAGTGATAATGGCAGCAAATTGGGGAAAGCAAAAGAAGCTGAGAATAGAGATAGAAGGGAAGATAGTGGAACAGGTAAACAACTTCAAGTATCTGGGAGGAGTGGTTGAGAAGGGAAGTCTGACTAAAGAGGTCAAAGCTGGAATCAGAGGGGCTGCAGCCAACTGGCATAGAGTGTCTGGCTTAGTCTATGACAGAAGAATGCCAAAGAAGCTGAAAAGTAAGGTGCGCAAGACAGTGGTGCAACCAATACTACTGTATGGTACAGAAACATGGGCAGTAAATGCAGAACAGTTGAAGAAGCTAGTGGTGATGGAAATTAAGTGCCTGAGAAGGGTAGTAGGATGCACATTGGGGGACAGATGAAGAAATTAGGACATAAGAGCAGAAGCCAAGATAGCGCCAATTGCAAAAAAGATCAAAGAGAATACATTACGGTGGTTTGGATATGTGCAGAACAGCAGAAGACAATTTAGTAAGGATGATTTGGGACAGACAGGAAGAAGGTAAGAGGAAGTGAGGACATCCAGCAAAGAGGTGGATGGATTGTGTGAAAGAAGATCTACAACAGTCAGGCGTGAGTGTTGAAGAAGGCAGGAGTGTGGCACTGAATCGAGAGAGTTGGCAACAGTTAACACAATACTCTGACCCCATATAGAAAAAATGGGAAAAGGGGGGCTGATGACGATGATGCAAAAAATATGTTCCTTCCAGCTGGAAAAAAATCTTTCATTAAACCTTTACTAAACTCTGTATATGTGCCACCTTTGTGTAACTACAAGGCCACTGTAATCCTCTATTCTATCAAAATACATGAAATGTATTCATGCTCAGCTTATACATCATCTAAATTCAAATAATCTGCTCTCTGAATAACAGCATGGTTTCATACCCCACCACAGCACAAATCCACTGCCCTCTTTTACTTCACCAACACTATAAACCAGCACAGGAACAATGGTAACTTAGAGTCAACTGTTCTAGACTTATCCAAAGTGTTCAACACTATCACACTGACATTTACTAATTGAACTCTTGTCTATATGTCTCTGTCAGTCCTCCCTTAAATGGTTCCTTAGTTATTTATCTGGAAGGCAACAAGCAGTCAAATTATTTATTTATTTGCATTTGTTTATCGGGATGGTCCAGCTGGGCCAGAAGTGTCCATTTTCAGTGGAGTCCTGGGGAGAAAAGCTCCACATATAAGACATTTCACATACAATATAGAATTTACATTAATAAAGACATTTAGTACATGTTATTGGCAGCTTATACAATTGATGAAAAAAACAGTACATAAGTAATCATTCTCAAATCAAAGATATTATACAAGCAATAGAGAGAATATACATGAGAATATTCCCTATGAGTAGTTATCAGCTAGCAAAATGTATATAGGACACTTCATGCAGTGGGTGCAAAACAGATATAGGAATTAATCAGAGACTAGGTACTTAAACATTTCACACATTTAGGAGGTGTAATAGCTGAGCGATAGGCTATATTAGTCCTGTTGCAGGAATCATCAAAGTCAGTGGAAATTGTTGCAGATATAAGTGGTAGTATATTAAGGTAGGCTGCAAGAGTACCTGAATGCCTCACCTGGTTCAATGGTAGATCTATAAGGATTAGGAAGAAAAGGAAGTAGACAAAAGGGATCAATGGTAGGAAAATGAGGGTTAGTAGAAGAGGGTAGTGGACAGGATGCAGAGTCGGAGTAAGTAAAAAGACAGGTGGATGTGAAAGGAGGATGCCAGAGTGGTAGAGTGGGTGTGAGAATAGTTGCGATGGTTGAAGTTAGGTTATATGAGATGTGGTGTTAGCACATGGCAACAGGACCTCTATTCCTCTCTTCCAGTTACCATAGGTGTCCCTCAAGGCTCTTAACTAGGACCCCTTCTCTTTAATATTCTTTAAAACAAGCTTCACACTACCATAGGCCAAGCAAATATACTAGAACATGCAAATGATACAACTTTAATTTGTGCAGCACCACAATATCCAGACTGCAATAAATCACTCATATATCTCTTTCCAATCAAAACATGGCTGAAAAGTTAAAACCTATTCTTTAATCCCAATAATATAAAACTGATCCTCTTCACCCCAAAGCATTATCTCAATCAAAAACAATTGGTCACGGTTACACCTGCAAATTATGCTAATATTGAGGCAGTACTACACACCAAATTGCACAATCTTAAATTTGATCAACATATTATTTAAACAATTAAAAAGACCCATCAGAAACTTTCTGCCTTTACAGGGCAAAACAGCACTTTAAAGACCCAGCAAGAAAAACCCTAGCCTCATCCTACTTGCTTCCAATCCTCTTATATGCCTCATCTATCCTTACAAATTAAAGCTCTATACTAAAATCCAAACTATCATCTTGTTACAAGGTAGCTGAATTTGCTACCAATATTGCACACCAAACTCAGCACTGCCAAGCCTTAAGACAGCTGAAATGGCTACAGCTTAACTACATATACTCTCAGCTAGTTACGGCATACAAACTGATATATTATCCTGAAAACTGTCCTGCATTAAAAATATCATTACCCTACAATCCCCATAATTAACCTCTGTTCTGGTAATAAATTTCTACTAAGCACTGTGAGGAAATTAGATACGGTCATCTGTGCTAGTATGCCTGGCTGAAGTTTTTGTATACAATTTCAGATTAACCTGTGTATTATATGCCATCATGACTAGCTATGATATGGTAAATCAGTTCTTACATGTTGATTTATAATCTGCTTGTACAGGATGTTTTAAAGACTTGAACAGTGTTCCTTAATATTTCTAACTGTGCATATTTGTGAAGAAGATTGTAACTGCAGTCTGTCTCAGAATCAGCTGCTCTAAAGATGATGTCATCAGTCGAAAGCGCTTAACTTTGTATATGTGGAAAGTATTTCAAGTTACCTTTTCCGTGTGTGGATTTTATTGAATAAATATTTTTCGTGAGAAGATTTGACCTGTTTATTACAAGTTACTTTGCAACCTGTCCTGACGAGCAGCGTATTCTCCACGCTCCACCCTGCAGCGTTTTGTTTGGTAAAGCAGCAGTTGCTATATGTTACTGTCAGAGGCTGAAAGACAGGAAGGAACTTTAGTAAACAACTACTGGTTGAGTTTCAAAATATGAAATGAAAATTAGAACAGGAACAGTTATGACAGGTTAGTCTATAAAAGAGTCTGCTAAAGACAATTGTTGCCAGTTACAATTGTACTGTGCAGTGGATACCTAAAAGCACTCACCAAGAATTGTAAGGCTGCCTTTGCTCTGTTGTAATAATTTAATTTAGATCAGGGACAGTGTTCTTATTCATATAGGAAATTTATAACTAAACAGAGTTTTTTCTTAATGTTGGATTTCTATCCTTCAGTATTGATTTAATTTTCCTGGTGACGGAGTTCTGTTTGTTTATTAGAAATTATTGTTTTATATGTTTTAATCATTTTGCTCATTATTAAATATTTTAACTTACATTGTGGCTGGTCAATCAGTGTTTTCTTTAGTGACTTCAGGGTGCTTATACTTGTTTTGATAATTCCTGGGATGGAGATGGCTAAGGAAGCACCTGAGGCTCAGGGAAGATGGAAGTCTGTATACAGGAACAAACAATGTCCTTACATTCACCACTGCAGTATTCATAACTCATGAGATTCCCTGCCATAGAAGCCTGTCGTCTTGCCAGTCTACCAAGTCTACCGTTGGTTTAAGGTACACTGAATGTCACCAAAATGCTCCTCATGTAGCGTATGGCATAAAGGTGATGTTCAGGCATACTATCTTCAGAATTTCTTTGCCACCAGTCCAAACACAGTTTTTAACCATTGGTCTGTTTGCTTCCATCTGTTTTCTGCTTGTCTGCCTTTAACTCCCCCGTTAGCTTCTAGATTTGAAGCTAAGCAATTTCTTAATGTTATCCTTAATATTAGACCTCCCATGAAGTCTGTTCCTCCTCCCTGGGATCTTAATTTAATTTTGGAGAAAGTCTACTTTTGAGCCTGCTGTTTCAGCTTCATTGCAATATTGCTCTTGGAAGACAGTTCTTTTGTTAGCTCTTACTTCTGTCAGACAAGTGTTTGAGTTGCAAGCCCTTATGGCTTGTCCATCTTTTTTGATATTCCATGAGGACAGGGTGTCCTTGCATGCTAATCTTTCTTTTATGCCCAAGGTGGTTAATGGGTTGTCACTTAATCAGTCTATTAATTTGTCTACTTTTTTACCCTCTCTGTAATCTGACAGATGAGGTTGCTGCATATCTTAGACATGCATAGACAGCTCACATTTTATTTGGATAGCCTAAATCTATCAGAAAATCTGATCAGTTCTTTGCTTCCTTTCATCCTAGGTCTTTAGGATTCGTAGTTTCCAAGCAAACTATTTCTATTTGGATTTCAAAGGCTATTTCTTTTTGTTACAGTTTTCATGGCAAGAGCCTTCTTTCTACTGTAAAGGCTCATTCTACTAGAGCTGTAATGACATCTGCTTTTTTGAAGTTCTCAAACACTAATTCTATTCTTGAAGCAGTTACCTTGGACTTCTGTGCATACTTTTAGTAAACACTACAAGCTGGATTGTATCTCCAGAGCTAGAGCTGGTTTTGTTAATGTCATTCTTTATGGCTTCTTAGAGGGCTCTACTGCTGCTTCCTCCTCCTCCTCCCAAGTTTTTTCTTGTGCTTTGGCACTCTCCCATGAGTTATGAATACTGCAGCAATAAATGTAGGGGCATAGTACAGTTGTATAAAGTCCTACCATAATGGTAGATGTCCTTGCCTTCACTGCTGCAGTATTCACTCCCTCCCTCCACCCCCCTAGTCTTTTTTTCTTCCAGGATGTGCAGGTTTTCTTTGGATTGCCATTCCTACTGGGGTAATCAATTCTGAGGATGGTATGCCTGAACATCAGCTTTATGCCCTATGCTATGCGAGCAGCGTTTAGGTGATGTTCAGCATACCTTAAGGCAATAGTAGTCTTTGGTAGACTGTCTGGACAATGAGCTTCCATGGCAGGAAATCTCATGAGTTATGAATACTGCAGAGATGAAGGCAAGGACATCTACTGTTCTGGTAAGATTTTGCACAACTGTATTTTTGTTGTATAGAAAGTGGACTCCTAAGGGAGGGCTGGAAGGTGAAGTAGCATGGCAGTTGGTAGAGGCTAGAGCTTACCATCTGCCACTTCTAGCTATAGTTTCTAATATTCCTTTTATGTGTGATATTAATGTAGAAAGGTGGCAAATGTTTTGCTAGAAATTTTCAGTAGGGTAGATGTTGCTAAGGAGGTACTGACTAACCAAGGTGCCAATTTCATGTCAGATCTGCAGACTTGCTTGTGGGACCATTGTAGGGTAAAACATTTAAAGATCACCCCTACCATCCCAAGACTAATGGTCTTGTGAAGAAGTTAAACTCTACATTAAATACTATGCTATGGGCATTTGCAGACCAGTTTAAAATGGCAAAGTTAACCAGTAAACACAGTAAATGTCAGGTGGGTATGGTAGAGGTTACTTATTTAGGACACAGAGTGGGGAGTGGTAAGATTAGGCCAAAACCTGTCAGAGTGGAAGCTATTCAAGTGTGGCCAGTTCCTGTTACTAAAAAACAAGTGGGAACATTTCTATTGACAGCAGGGTACTGTGGAAAAGTTGTGCCCAATTATAGTACAAACATTGCACCCTCTTACTGACCTAACTAGGAAAAATAAACTGGATAAGGTAGTGTGGACCACATATTGTGAACAGGCATTCCAAAAACTTAAACAGATTTTAGGAGGACTCCTTGTGTTAGCAAGCCCAGATTAAGGCAAAACATTTGCTGTGCACGTAAATGCTTCAAATTGTGGGGTAGGGCCTGTACTCAGCCAAGTTTCCTCAGAAGAAAAATATTGCAGTGGGGTTAATAATGCCAATACAAATGGATTGCCTAGGAGAGGAGTGGGTTGATATCCCCAGACAGACCCATTTTTCTCAAGTGTTGTTTTCCAAGGTTCAATTGAAAACCATGCTTGTCATAGGAGGGGAGAAATATGAAGACATTAGACACTGTCATCTGTGCTAGCAAGTCTGGCTGAAGTTCTTGTACATAATTTCAGATTAACCTGTGTATTATATGCCAGCATGACTAGCTAAGATATTGCAAATAAGTTCTTACGTATTGATTTATAATTTATTTGTACAGAATGTTTTAAAGACTTGAACAGTGTTCCTTTACATTTCTAACTGTATTCTGTCTCAGAATCAGCTGATCTGCAGATGATGTCATCAGAATGTTGACAGTTGCTATATGTTGACAGCTGCAATGTGTTACTGTCAGAGGCTGAAAGACAGGAAGGAACTTTAGTAAACAGCTGTTGGTTGATTTTCAAAATATGAAATGAAAATTAGAACTGGAACAGTTGTGACAGGCTACTCTATAAAAGAGCCCGGTGAAGACAGTTGTTGTCAGTTAACAGCCAGTTACAGTTGTCAGTTGCCAGTTGCAGTTGTACTGTCCAATGGATACCCATAAAAGACTCACCAATAACTGCAAGCCTGCCTTTATTCTGTTGCAATAATTTAGTTTTGATCAGGGATAGTGTTCTTTAGTCAGATAGGAAAATTATAACTAATCAAAGTTTTTCTAAATGCTGGATTTCTATCCTTCTGTATTGATTTCATTTTCCTGGCGAATTAGTTCTGTTTATTGGAAATTACTGTTTTATATTTTTTAATCATTTTGTTCATTATTAAATATTTTTATTAAGTTACAATGTGACCAGTCAATCGGTGTTTTCCTGAATGAGTTGAGGATGCTTATACCTGTTTTGATAATTCCTGGGTCACTCTGAAAACCTGGCTGCTTTAGGTCATTTGCTATTTGTTTTAATATCTA
This sequence comes from Protopterus annectens, assembly GCF_019279795.1. Taxonomy (NCBI): domain Eukaryota; kingdom Metazoa; phylum Chordata; order Ceratodontiformes; family Protopteridae; genus Protopterus; species Protopterus annectens. The sequence goes on along the minus strand of NC_056741.1, from coordinate 1,119,926,053 downwards.
ATTTTCATAATTGGACATCCCTTTGAAAGGGCATGTACACACACTGATGGGTGGCAGCATGTTACTGTATTATTTTGGGGAAGAGACACAGCTGGAAATCTGTGTCAGGCTTTCTCAGAAGTGTTTGGATGTGTGAAATTTAATTTATTTAAGTGCACATATATCAGATGTCTTAAACTGGGACACATTGTTCTGAAGTGTATAATAAGGAGTTACATTTGGGGTGGACAGAAGTATACAGTCCAGTTCCAGGTTATAGAGTGTGTTCCTGTTGTGTTCTTAGGGGAAACTGTAAAATATTGCTCCCATTTAAGTGTCGGTCTCCTATTGGAGTCAGTAGTGAGGATTGAAGCTCCTTAGTTACTGACCCATGATAATAAGGGACATCACATTATTGTTGTCAGTCTAGTGAGGTATTATGCAGATGTCACAATCACTACTAAAACAAATAATTAATTGGAGGACTCACTATACTTTTGTTACATCTCCAAACTGTGGAATGCCATCCCTACTCAAGTAAAAGTGACTAAAACTCCCAAGCTATAAAATTCGGTTTGCATACCTTACCTAGTCCTGGTAATGCTCATGTTCATCACCAGGCTGAGACCTCTAGGGAAAGCACAAACTTTGTATTGCTTATCATTAACTTTTTACCCATCTCTACGTAAATCATTGCACCCATAAATACCTTCCCTCCTGCACTTGAATCAATATAGCCCCTCTTTAACCCCTCAAACAACATTTCTCATCTTTCTCTTTTTGTAACTGCCCCCATCCACCACTCTACCCTACTAAAGCATCTCCAAGTTATAAACCTTCTAGATATATCAATTTGGAGCAGGAAGCCTAAACAGAAATAAGCCTATATCATGTTCTCTCAGCCATATGATATTAACACTATCCTCCTTTACACCATCTCCCCTCCCCTCCAATATAATTTTATAACTTAACCCATTATATCTCTTGAATGTTTTACAAACATACAATACTGAAATCTCCATCCCCACAAAGTAACTTACTTCATTAAGCATCCTGAACTCTTTGCAAACCTTTCCTTACTGAAATGTAAGAACAGTAAACTTCTTTACAATAATATAAAAAAATGCCCAAAGTGGAAGGTAACTGGAATAAGTAAGAAAACCACAGCAATATAAAATCCTGGTGAGCGCTTTCACAATGGTAACCATTGCTTCATCAGACAATTTGTTAACAGGCTGGTTGCACTTATATACATTGCATCAAATTCAAACTAGCCAATCCTGTCACAGACATTTTTATGTATACATATGTATTTCTACTCCACTGTTATATAGGTATTATCTCAGTTTTCTAGACCTTAAGGCTGGTTTCAGAGGGACGCAGTCAAATGAGGATTCACAAAGTACATTTGTAGCAGCGACGGTTGTAAGGCACAAAATAATCAATGAACTAAGGCAGCAGCAGGTTTTTCCAATTTCACCTCTACCATTTCGAGCAGGGAGGAAGAAGTCCATGGAGTAGGATACGTACAGAGGAGGTCAGAAAAGGAAAGAAGCACCAGGGTTGTTGCAGACACACACCATAAAAAAAATGTGGGGGTATGGTCAGGAGACCTAGTATGGAATTTATCAAGATATGAATTTACTGCCGCAGAGACATCTTTATTAAATAAAGATTTGAGCTTTATACCTGCACATAAAATGGGCATTAATGAAATGTTACTATGTTTACGAATGTTTACACGCAAAGACAAACATAGCTTTAAAATTACAATTTAAAAACGTAAATGAAATGGGAAGCACACAATATAAGAAAAATAGTACTTTTGTGCCAATATTACCATATAATGTTGAGACCTTTTTAAAAGCTTGTGAGAATGCAGTGTATAGTAATGAATGCAAATATGTCTTAAATGAGAAAACATAATCTGTAATCAAGCGAAAGGAAAACATTGCAGAAATTACAGAAGAATGATAGTATAGTTATACGTCCCTCTGATAAAGGAGGACCAGTTGTAATACTAAACGCTGATTTTTATCATGAATCAATGAAAGAAATGTTATCAGATTTGAAAGTTTACAAGGTTGTATCGACAACAATAGTTTATGACATGAGTAATTATATTGCAAACACTTTACATGAATACATGTGTATGGGGCTACTAAACAATGAATTGTTTTAGTTTTTTGTTGATGAAAATCCATTGATTCCCCATATGCATGGTCTCCCAAAGATCCAAAAGAACCCACTAAACCCTAAATTCAGACCAGTAGTAGCAGGGGCAGGTTGGTTGACAGAACCCATTTCCATCTATTTAGATGGTGAATTAAAAAAAGTGTTACATGACTTTACTTATGTTCTTAAGGATACTGAACACTTTTTGGTGGATTTATATGAAGCAGTGAAAGAAATGGAAACAGTTAGTATTGGCCTGTTAGCTACACTAGATATTGTCTCATTATCTACAAGTATACCTAATGAGAAAGGGATTGACATGGTAAAATCAGTATTATTGAGACAAGGTAAACATTCCCTACATAAAGTTGATTTTCTTTGTATGTTATTGGAAATCTTACTTGAACACAATATCTTTATGTTCAGAGAAACATGCTATAGGCAGTTATCAGGGATTGCCATGGGCACTAGTTGTGCCAATACATATGCGAATTTAGTAATGGTAGGGTGGGACCAAAAACATCTGTTACCTAACCCACATATTGCCTTTTACAGGCGATTTCTGGACAATCTTTTTATTTTTTGGAAAGGAAGTGAGGAACACAAAGTCTTTTCATCTACACCTTAATACCACTAGTGATTTTCTGAAGTTTAACATGAATCACTCTACAGAGAGTATAGACTTTCTGGATGTTATCATCTATAGAGAAGGTATGGAATGGTCTACTAAGTTACATAGGAAGCAGTGCTACCGCCCAACATTTTTACAGCGGAACAGTATGCACAATCAGCACATTTTTTCTAACATTATCAAAGGACAGGCAATGAGAATATCATGTTTATGTTGCCAAGAAGAAGTATATGAGAATGTGCTCTGTAATTTAAGAACAGGTTTCTTGAGTAGGGGGTACTGTGAACAAGAAATTTATAAAGTATATCAGAATGTGTATAAGGAAAGAAGAGGGAAAGCCAAACCCTACTACTCGGATAGTGTGGTAAGTGAATATTCAGAGAATAAAAGTAAAAAACTACCTCATACTTCCATGATTTTACAATACACAATGGACATTAAGTTTAAAAACATTATTGATCAGAATTGGCACGTTATTAGTAGATGAAGACACCACTAATTTAGTAGGTACACAACCACACTTTATATTTAAAAATAAGAAAAATTTAAAACAGTTATGTTATCCAAGAACAGCTAGGATGAAAGGGGTTTCAGTTTATGGTACACAAGTGTAGAAATTGTGCATACAGTATGTACATTGATGAATCTAGATTTTTTAAACATCCTGGGATGGGGCAACTTTGGGAGTTAAGGAATTCAGCAGACTGCAATACAAGTAATGTGGTGTATGTGGCTCATTGTAAGACATGTTTCCATTTTTATATAGGCAAGACCAACCGCCGCCTTAGGGAACGTATTAGGGATTACCTGTATTGTACAAGGAAGGGGCAAGAACACAGTGCTCTGGCTAATCATATTTGGTCTACGAACCAAGAACACACATTTTTGTTTCAAGTATTGCATGTTCAGAACATAAATAATAGGATGGGGGACATTGTAAATTTAACAGAAAATATAGAACTTCAATGGATTTTGAGGCTAGGAGCACACAGGGGGGTTGGGTCTAAATGACTGCGTCCCTCTGAAACCAGCCTTAAAGTCTGGAAAACTGAGATAATTCCTATATAATAGTGGAGTAGAAATACATATGTATACATAAAAAGATAGATGATAGATTTTAATTTTAATTATTATAAGGTTTTTATAGTTTATATGTAACCAAGGTAATTAAATGTCTGTGACAAGATTGGCTAGTTTGAATTTGATGCAATGTATATAAGTAAGTGTAACCAGCCTGTTAACAAATTGTCTGATGAAGCAATGGTCACTATTGCGAAAGCGCTCACCTTCATTTATTAAAACAGAGGATTTTATATTGCTGTGGTTTTGTTACTTACTGCAGTTACCTTCCCACTTTGGGCATTTTTTTATATTCTGCTTTACTTTTGGGTCTGTTAGAGTTTGTTGGGAAATATTTGCTTCTTTACAATAATGTTTTGCCTTCTACAGTATCAATTCATTTACTTCCTGCAAGATTTTAGAGATAAAAAAACTGTAAAGACTTAAAATTGGTGATATAAATACTTTACTGTATAAACCTATGTTGTTTGATTTTATGGGAATTTTTTTTTTCTGAGAAGCATCTGGAATTCACTTGTTAATACAAATTGTATCATGATGGAACTTTTCTCCCCACGCTGCCGCTGAAAATGGGCTCTGCCCCAGTCTGACTTTCCTGGTCAACAAAGACAAGTATATAAATAAATCAATACATAATTGCTAGAGGAGCTCCAATAGTGACAGAAAACAAAAAGAAAATAACAATGGTAGATTTGTAGTATTAAGGGGCTAATGGCAAGAGAGGAGGATTACACTGCCATGTATTTATATTCCATCAAAAACTGCTATTATGGAGCTTAAAAAAAGTTGGAGGTAAATAATCACTTTTCAGCAGGTACTATTAATTATAGATGGAGACTGGAACTTAATTTGCAATTATGAGGATGTATCTGGGGGACCTAGAAGAAAAAATATAACAAAAGGGGTTAATTTCTGAAGAAATTTATGAAAGTATTTGGCATGGAAGATGTAGATTCAGTAGTAGGGACTTGGAGAGAATTTACATATTATTCCCCAAGTTACCGTAACTGAGCTAAAATTACAATAGGGTACAGGGGCTGACAAAGGATAAATTGTTGCAGAATAAGACGAATCTCACAGAACAAGAAGCGACACAGCTGCAGAGTTCTAAAGAGAAAATGAGGGAATATCTGGATATGCATGAGTTTAGAAAGATTGCTGTTAAGCAACTGTTTTTAATAATGCCACAGCACAAAAATTTTTAGCACAATGACTTAGGCAACAGAAGTAGAAAGGTGGTCACAAAACTTATTACAAGAAAAATAACCAGATAACCTGTAGGTGTATTAGAGATATTCTGGAATTTTTATTTGTATAAGGCAGAGGAATTTTGAAATCAAGAAAGAACAAAAATGGAAATACTTGTATAAAACTTAAATATGCCAAGGTTGTAGGTTGATGAGGCTCAACAATTAACAGTTAACATACGAGGAGATGAGCTAAAACAGTGATGTATAATCAATCTGAGGAAAATCTCCAGGAACAGATGTTATTCTTGTGGAAGTTTGGAGGTAAGAAAGTAATAAAAATCTGGAAGGTTTTGTTTAACACTATTTTAAAAGGAGAGGAAGCACCAACATCTTGGAAGAAAGTTTTGGTGGGTGAAATACCTAAAGACAGTAACAACTCATCAGATCCAAATTCAAATAGACCCATTTTAAATGTATTCCATTATTATAAAGTGTTTTGTTTATACTAACTAAAAGAATGGCAACTTTGTTTACTTTGTAATAGACATGGATTAATGTGGTTTTGTGGCGGTGAGACAAATATTCAACAACATTAGTAAAACCATGACGATGCAAAGGCAAGCAGAATGTAAGAAAATACTGCTATTGGTGGGTCTTGATGCAGAGAAAGGATTTGACAGAGTAAGCTGGGATTTTATGAGTAGGGCAATAGAAGCATTTGCATTCCCCTGATAAAATACTAAGGTTAATTAAGAGGACATATGAAGGATCGGAGGCAAGAATTGAAGTGGGAGGGTTCCTCGCTCATAAACGATGTCTGAACAGAGGAAGCAGGCAGGGGTGTCCTCTTTACCCTTTATTTGCTTTATATTTAGAGCCACTGGCAAAGAAAATATGGGACTTGGAAATTGAAAGATATAATTGGTATGGTAATCAAGAAAAGATGGCTTTATTTGCAGATGATATTATTTTGTACCTGATAAGTTCAGAAAAGACATTTTCAGTGTTATGGAACATATTATGACAGTTTCAGGTCTTTTTGGGATACAAAATTAATGATAAAACAAAGGCTCTAGTCATAAAGTATATACCCACACATGAACCGGTTTAGCAATACCCATAGGGTCTACATCAGTTCGCTGAAAATACTTTTCAGCAAACAAGCATTCATCGACCAGTACTCAGTGAAAAGCACTTCCATGATTTGCTGAATACTCCCAGGGCAGCACAACTTTGCCCTTTTCTCCACTGTAGTGCGATCTAGAAGTTAGTGTGTGTGTGTGTGTGTGTGTGTGTGTATATATGTATGTATATGTATATATGTATATATATATATATATATATATATATATATATATATATAGCTACATGTGGGTCCGTTGTGTTGCAGGGCAAGTATTTCTTTGCCTGGGGGGGGGGGGGACTTTGCTAGAATCTCCCTGTGTTCTTCTCAACTGTAACAAAAAAATTTACACTGGTTTCCTGCCTTTCCTGTAACTAGTCTAGACCAGACACATATTTGCTGTATCCAGGACTGTTTGTAAGCTCCTGATGCCCACAAGCCTTTCTGTGTTGGAGGGAAGCCTGCTAGCTTATCAGTGGAAGTGGTAAGCACTAGGTAACCTATCTACCACATAAGAAGTGGTTTCTGGCCCAGAAATTGTAGTTATTGGCCATTTGGGCAATTTTTCCATCTCTTTCAACTTTCTGATTTAAAAGCTTGCATGTCCACTTGTTTCTTTCCTGTAACTAGTCTAGTTCAGATACCGATTCTTAGTTTTAGCACTTGAATTTGCTATTCGAGCTCAGCACTTGTTCAGAACTTGTAAGCACTAAATAAGCTACAAATTACTACAGCACTCAACCATCCTCTTTACCTAGAGAAAAACAGTTTTTGTACTTACCTTCCTCACTTGCTTAGAGAAAAACACCTCTTGTACTCACTTTTCTCACTTGTCTAGAGAAAAATAGTTTTTTATTCAGGCATATCCAAGGGTCAGCTCCCAGTGTTCTCTCCTGTCTATCTGGTGAATCTGGGCATCTTGGGGACATATAGCAATTGCCTCATGTACACAGACAACCCTCTCCTCCTCCCACCCAACACTACAACCTGTGAGAGATGCACTTATCTAGCCAAACTGGAGGTAAAGCTCTCTGCAACTACGACTGAACTTGACAGTCAAGAGGAGAAGGTAAACACTTGCACCACACCACACTCACCACATAGTCCCACTAAACCTACACCACCAAAATCCACAAATAGAAACACAAAAACATTCATGGAAGCTTTCAATAATAATCTGCTCAAGCAACAGAGACCTCCAAAGCAGAAATGCAAGCAACCTCCACTCCCCCAATGCAACACAAATGACACATAGCCCACAGACTCAGTGAGCCACTCAACCACAGCCCATAAGGCAAAACAACATACCCAACACACTAGTCATAGGTGACTCTATAGTCAGGCACACTGATGTCCCACTCACCAGGCTAAACAAGGAGAAGGTTACTGTTAACTGTCAGGTGCCAGGATCCACCACATAACCCACGCACTCAGGTCACTCCACAACAAGTACAAATATGACACTGTCATTGTCCATGTTGGTGTGAATGACCTGAGACATACCTCACTGGACTACATGAAAAGAGACATGGAAGAGCTCTCCGATCTTGTATCCCAGGCAGGTATGACCCTAACCCTGAGTAGCATCCTGCCATCGCCCAGAATTATACCGCAATACAAGGACAGAATGATTGACTTCAACAATTGGCTAAGCTTCTGGTGTCATTCTAAGGGGATCCAGTATCTGCCTGGGACAACATGGTCGACAAACCATGATATTTTGCCAGAGTTGGCCTGCACCTGTCACCCCTGGGATTCTGGATACTGGCTAAGGCTCTTGCCGCCCCTATAGTGCCTTTTTTAGGCAATGTTCAAATGACAAATTCACCACTGTAACAGGAAAAGCCAAGCAAAAATGGAGGGTAATGCTACTCAATGCTAGAAGTGTAAATCTCAAAATGCATTCCCTCGAGGCACTCCTTAAAATGCAGAACATCGATATCTGTGCAGTGACTGAGACCTGGTTCAAGGCTCCAGAGAGCACCCCTGCATTATCAGGCTAGAACACATACCACACTTTTCGGCCACCTAAACTGGACCAGAACACCAAAGACAGATGTATGTCCATACTCATTAAGGATATCCACACCTCCAGGCTAGTTGCTCAGCATAATGCATCCAAGGTTATCCAAGTGCAACTAACTCTGAGCAAAACTGCAATCCAAATTGTAGCTTGCTACAGATCCCCCACCATGCCCCAGGATTCCCACTCCTCTTTTCTTGATATACTGGAAATAAACAGGATGCAGAAAACTCCCTTAGCAGCCTTAGTAAGAAGCTGAGATCCCTCATAAAATCCTCCAAAGCTAGTTACGAAAAAAAAATTGCCAAAGATTTCAAAGACAACCACAAGGCATTCTATAGCTATGTCAAGAATCTAAATGGCAATGTTAAGATCTGCTCTGAGCTACAACAGAATGACATTAAATATACTGATCCCAAGGATATTGCCAATATCCTGGCAGATCAATTCAGTGCAAACTTCACCCCCCCCCTCACCCCCTAAAGGGCCCATCTCAATACCAAAAGATTGCCAAATTCCGGTAATAATGGCCACACAGGCAAAAAAAAAGCCCTAAGAATACAGCATCCATGGGATCAGATGACATCCCAGGCTGTGTACTACATGAACTACAAAATGAACTGGCACCTCACCTAAGTGTCATGTTCAATCATAGCCTCACCTCAGGCTTCATGCCCACTGAATGGCGCACAGCTACAGTTATCCCACTCCACAAGGGGGGATCCACCTTGGATCCAGGGAGCTACCACCCATCAGTCTGATGAACCTAATCTGCAAGGCCATGAAACGTATCATGGAACTTATAAACAAAGACATTGGCAACCTTCAAACACTGGACTCCACGCAGTTTGGGCTCGTGAAGGGCCGATCTTGTCTCCTGAACCTGACTGACTTCTTCGAATCAGTCTCCAGAGCCATGGACAAGGGTAAAGTGGTCCACACAGCCTATCTGGACCTCGGCAAGGCCTTCGACACCATCCCCCACTCTGGAATCATAGATAAACTTACTAAGCTGGGCATTTATCCCTACATCACTCAATGGGTTGCCAACTGGCTTAATGACAAAGCCCACACTGTAAAAGTAGCAGACTCCAAATCCAGCTCCAGGCAAGTGACAAGTGGAGTACCTCAGGGTTCAGTCCTGGGACCACTCTTGTTTGGCATCTACTTCTCTGAAGTACAGGCCAACACTAAGGGACTCTGGCTAACAAAGTTCACAGATGACTGCAAACTGGGAGCCATTACTGAATCCCCAAATTATGTGGATATTCTAGAAAAGGGCCTTACAGGAACAGATGCTTGGTGCCAGAGCCATGAGCTCAAGCTCAATGCCAAGAAATGTATAGTTATCCCCTTTGGGAAAAAACATGTACCCATGAATTATCACATAGGTAGCAGTACAGTAAACACCGAAAGTGTGATAAGAGACTTGTGGACAGTGGTCTCACCTTCGATAACCACATCGCTATAACAGTCAGGAAATCCTTCTATGTGGTACACCTCATCACTAAGGGCTTTTCATCCAGAAAAAAGGAGGTCATTGTCTCACTGTACTCATCCCTCATTAGACCTGTTATAGAATACAATGCCTCAATTTGGTATGTATCTCTCAAGACATCTGCAACAACTGGAAAGGCTGCAGAAATACCTCACTAAAAGAATCACAGGCCTAAAGCAGATGCCCTATGCTGACCGTCTAAAAAAAACTACACCTATACTCTGTCACATATCGTCTACTCAGAGGCAATCTCTGCTTAACATATAAGGCCATGTCAAACCCAGAGCTGTTGGACATGCTACACTTAAAGAAATCCCAATCCCTCAAAGACACAAGCTCCAGGGATCTAAACCTTGCCATCACAATGGACAAAACATGCTGGAGGGATAGGTTTCTGACCCAGAGACTCCCCAGACTCTGGAATAGACTGACCATACATGTCAAGCAGAGTGCCTCTTTGGCCCCCTTCAAAACGAACCTTGATGATTGGAAATTCACCTCAGGGATCACGTCAGTTGCCCTGCTAGACAGGGGTCCAGGAAAGAAAATACTGTGGGAAGAAATAGCCAGGGAATTGTTATGGCTAGGCTTGTATAGGCCCTAGGGCCGATAGCCTAGTACCAACCTATGAACCTATGAGGGTTCAAACAAACACCCTAATAATGGGCAATTTCAACTACCCCACCATTAACTGGGAAAACCACTCATGTACCAAATCCTTTGCTCAACGCTTTCTGGAATTTATAAATTCCAATGCCCTGGATCAACTTATCCACACCCCCACCAGGGGCAACAATATCCTAGACCTAGTGATTACCAACATGAGTGCCCGGTATTCCACACCTGAAGTCAACTCCTCATTAGTCAGATCCAACCATAAGCTTATCACCCTAGATATCCACATCTTGCCCCCACCCCCATTAAGGAAACCATGGTAAAATATTTCTCCAAAGCCAACTTCATGCTTCTTAAGACAGAAGTGGCAAACTTCATGACACTCATGCAGATGGACAATACAGTTACGACTGCTGAATCCTACACAAATGCACTCTGTAAGCACTTACATGAGTGCATGGATCGTGCTATCCTCCAAAAAAAGGAATCCAATCTGGTGGTCTCCTGCCATAAACAAACTCTACAACAGAAGGAAGAAACTGTTGCAAAAGAGAGTAAAATCCCATGAGTGGAGGAGCTCCCTGGTCAGCCTCAGTAAGAAGCTGAGATCCCTTATAAGATTCTCCAAAGCTAGCTATGAAAACAAAATTGCCACTGATTCTAGGGACAACCACAAAGCATTCTATAGCTATGGCAAGAATTTCAATGGCAACACCCAGATCTGCTTGGAGTTACAACACAACAGCATGAAAATTACAGAGCCAACTGATACTGCCAACATCCTGGCAGATAGGTTCAGTGCTAACTTTCCCCCTCTCACCCCCTAAAGGGCCCATATCTATACAGTAAGAATTCAGAGTCCCTGTAATTACAACTACTCAGGTAAAAGCTGCACTCTCTAAAGCCAAAAACACAGCATCCATGGGACCGGACAACATCCCAGGCTGCGTTTTACATGAACTTCAGAACAAACTGGCTCCCCACTTAAGCAACATGTTCAATCATACCCTCAAGTCAGGCTTTGTGTGCACTGAATGGTGCTCAGCAGCAGTTGTCCCACTCCACAAAGGGGGAGCCACCACTGATCCCAAGAACTATCGCCATATTAGCTTGATGAGCCTGGTCTGTAAGGCCATGGAACGTATCATCATGGAACTCATAAACAAAGACTTTTGTAACCTCCATACTCTGGACCCCATCCAGTTCGGGTTTGTGAAAGGCAGATCATGCCTCCTGAACCTGATCGACTTCTTTGAGGCAGTCACCAAAGCCATAGACGAGGGTAAGGTGGTTCACACAGCCTATCTTGACCTTGCCAAGGCTTTTGACACTATCCCCCATTCCGGAATTATAGCTAAACTCACTAAGCTAGGTATAAATCCCTACGTCACAAGATGGATTACCAAATGGCTCACTGACAGAACCCACACTATAAAAGTTGCAGACTCCAAATCTGATTTCAAACCACTGACAAGTGGAGTACCACAGGGTTCAGTCCTGGGACCTGTCCTGTTTGGTATCTACTTCTCTGAAGTACAGGCTAACACAGAAGGCCTTTGGCTAACGAAGTTCACAGATGACTGCAAACTAGGAGCCATAGTCAAGTCCCCAAATGATGTGGACATCCTACAGAAGGGCCTCATTGAGACAGATGCCTGGTGTCATAGCCATGGCCTCAAGCCCAATGTCAAAAAGTGCATTGTCATCCCCTTTGGAAAAGCTCAGTACCCATGAACTACCACATAGGCAGTAGTCTACTTAACGCCGAATGTGTGATAAGAGACCTTGGGACCCAGGTGGACACTAGTCTCTCCTTTGATAATCACATCGTCACAGTAGTCAGGAAATTCTTCTACGTGGCACACCTCATCACAAAAGGGTTCTCATCCAGAAAAAAAAAAGGTCATTGTTCCCCTCTACTCGACACTCAGACCCATTATAGAGTACAATGCCCCTTTTGGAATGTACCTCACAAGACATCTGCAGCAGCTGGAAAGGCCACAGAAGTACCTCACAAAGAGGATTACTGGCCTTAAACAGATGACCTACACTGACCCTCTCAAAAAACTCCAGCTTTACTACATAGCATATTGCCTACTCTGACGTGATCTCAGCCTAACATATAAAGCTATGTCAAACCCAGAAATGTTGGACATGCTACACCTAAAGAAATCCCAATCCCTCTGAGCTACACCCCCTAGGGACCTAAACCTTGTTACCACAATAAACAGGACATGCTGGAGGGATAGATTCCTGTCCCAGAGACTTTCCATATTCTGGAACAAGCTACCCATCTATGTCAAGCAAAGTTCCTCATTAGCACTCTTCAAGAAAAATCTTGATGACTGGATGGGAAATAGAAAATACACCCCGGGGATCACTTCTGTGGCTCTGCTCGACAGGGGCACAGGAAAATAACTTTCTTGGGTGGAGTAAGCCAGGAAACGTTGTTAGCTAGTCTTACTTAGGCCCTTGGGCCGATAGCCTAGTACCTACCTATGAGTATTTAGCGAATCGTAGAATGGGGGTCGATTAATGCATGTCACTGAAAAGCGTTTCCAGCCAACTGATATAGATCCTACCCATATTTACGAGTACATAAGATGAAGTATTTGGAAATATGGAATAAAAAGGCTTCTGTTATGCAACTAAGGATATGTTGGAAGATACTAAGCAAAAGTTAATACAAAAAATGAGAAACTGGAAGCTCTTGTTTATGGAAAGTGTAGAAGGTTTAGGATTTTTTTCTTAGAAATGGAGGTGTGATGAGTAAGAAAGATGTAACTGGGAAAATATGTTTTGGGGGTCTAAAGATCTGGCAGATTTCAAAAAATTCTGTACGGAGTATTCAATCAGAAATATTTGGTAAGCAAATGAGTGTAATTAAGGAAATGATTCTTTTGAGGTGGGACACAGAATCTGAGCTGCCTAGACATCATAAGGCCTTGTCAAGTTTAATTCTATTATGAGAATAATACATGCAGAATAATTTTCAGGAAAAGGAGTGAGGTTTAAGGGAATGTAGGAACTGAGTAATTTATATAATGCTGGATTGATGATAGTTATAAAAAGAATATATGTGATTTACACCTCACCAAAAATAAAATTCTAGCTAACTCCCAACATGGCTTCAGGCCAAATCACAGTACCACATCAGCCCTACTATCCTTTTCTAATACCATCAATAACTTCAGAAACAATAATAAACTATCATCTGCTCTTTTCTTAGACCTTTCCAAGGCCTTTGATATGGTGAACCACATTCAACTCCTCCATACATTAAAAAAACTATCACTCAGCAATTCCACGCTGAAATGGTTCCAATCCTACCTGTCCAATAGGCAACAGGCTGTTCTATGGCAGGACAAATTATCTACATGCCTACCTGTTACACTTGGAGTTCCCAAAGGATCTATTCTTGGCCCTCTTCTCTTCACCATCTTTGTTAATGACCTGCCCACAATCACCCCCCATGCCACATGCATTCAATATGCAGATGATTCGACTATCATCAGCACTGCCTCCAACCTGGCAGACCTCACTGCTTCAACCCAAGACAGCTTCAACCTAATAGAAAAATGGTTCTCAAGTCGACAACTAGTTCTCAACCCCAACAAAACAAAACTACTTACTTTCTCACCCACTAACAAGACTCTTCCCCACCTTCTCTATTACATCCTCCAATGGAATCACTATATCACCAGAAGCTCACACAAAGCTATTAGGTGTTACCATTGATAACTCCCTTAAATTTGACACCCATTTCAATCTTACCATCAAAACCGTCAATAAAAAGCTTGGCTCTCTCTATAAAGTAAAACACTTTCTCACTCCTCACGCTAAAATTACAATTGCCAGCACACACCTACTATCAACTCTTTTCTATGCCTCCCTCGTTACAAACCTAAACAAGACAACCCTTAACAAACTTGCTTCTTGTTACAATCACATAGCTAGATTTGCCACAAATTCCACCTTTAGAACGCACCACTGCACTAACTTGAAGCAACTAGGGTGGTTAGAGTTTTCCAGCCAACTCCATTTCAACCAACTCAAAATGGCTCACCAGATACTGTATCACCCAGAGAAAACACCAGCTCTGAAAAACATCATTCACCCCTATATTAACCTGCAATCTTTACGCTCCTCCAATAAGATCTTAGCTCAAACTACCAAAGCCAATAATTCTGCTGGGGATTCTCTATTCTCAAACTTTGTAGGTAAAATGTGGAACTCCCTACCGACCATGCTCACCTCAGAACCCTCACTCCTACAATTCAAAAAAAAGCTTAAACCCCATCTCAATACTCTCTGGCAATGTCCCTGTACCAAACCTGATTAACCACTATCATTTACCCTTCTCTTACCTCACTATCCTTAACCGCTTTTTAACAAGGTGCCTCGCCTTTGTAACTGACCTATGTTTTTTTTTATTTGCTGCTGCTGTTTTTTTTTTCCCAAGATGTGATGTATCTTTATATTGTATTTAGAACTCAACTATCTTCCTTTTTTTGCATTAACAATGTTCATATGTCTGTTATGTACTTGGAGCTTTTCTCCCCGGGCCTCCGCTGAAAATGGACATGTATCCAGTCGGACTCTCTCGGTTAACAAATGTAAAATAAATAAATAAATAAATAAATTTATAATGTATGTAATGGGAAACACATTAATAGAAAACAAACCATGTGAAAAAGAAGTTATGTACTTAACATAACGTTCCATCTGTGTTGCCGATCTTCATTTATCCTTGACATATGGGACTCTGTTCAGACTGTCAGAACCAGCTTGACTGTTATAAGAGCTCACAAGAACCAAAACCTCTCAAGCTAAGTCCCTAGCCAGAATGCCCCTCTCTAGATTGCCTCGGATCAAGTTTGCAGCTATAAGGGAAGACAAGAAAAACAGTCGTATAACAATTGAAGAGGCTATGTCCAAGGTTATACATGAAATAACAGATAACCAGGACTAGAGTCCATTCCTCCAAGGAGTCTGAAGGAGGGGGAAGGAGGGTAGGATGTCAGGATGCAAGGATAAATGAAGATCGACAACACAGATGGAATGTTATGGAATGTACATAACATCTTTATCTGATGTTGTCAATGTTTATTTAACATTGACAAATGGGACAGAGCCCCCAGCTACCTTATATCTTGGGAGGCTTTATGGAAGGATATTCCTGAGCACCATAGAACCAAAGGACACCCGTACCCCTGGAGACCAGATCCACTCTGTAATGAGGGATAAAGGTACGGGGAGTAGCCCAGGTTGCTGCTGTACATATTTTATTCATGGAAGCCTTTGAGTGGAAAACAGCAGCCGTGACTAATGCCCTTGTAGAATGCGGTCTCACTGGAGCTGGTAATTGGAGGTTTTTCTTACTGTAGATAAAGCTTATACATTCCCTTAACCACTTAGTGACTTCTGAAACTGGTTTACCCATAGATGGACCTGGAAAGGAGACAAATAACTGTCCCAACTTCCTAAAGTCCGTAGTTCTAGTCAGATAAAAACAAAATTGTCTGTGAACATCCAGTAGGTGTAAACAATATTCTCCCTTCTTAGAAAAATTAGGGAAGAAGACTGGTAAATCAATAGATTGACTAATGTTAGTTTCGGATACTAATTTTGGAAGAAAGGACGGGCTGGTTCTTAGCAACACCCTGTCCTTATGAAAAATCAAATATGGAGGTTTTGAAGATAACACATGAATGTCTGAAATTCTTCTAGCAGATGTAACAACTACCAACAAAATGGTCTTCCATAAAAGAAACTTCAATTCACAAGTAGCTGCCGGCTCAAAAGGAGAATAGACCAAAGACTGTACAACCCTAGTAAGATCCCAGGGGACAAGAGGGTCTCTCTGTAAGGTGACTTTAGCCTAAATGTTCCCTTTAGAAAAACTTTACAAGCCTATGTGAAATTAATGAATGCTCTTCAAAGCCATCATGGAAGTTGGAAATAGCAGCAAGATGAATTCTGATGCTAGAGGAAGAAGTTCCCTGCTTGAAAAGCATAGTCAAGAATTCTAAAACCTTTTCAACTGATGCCGAAAAAAGCTCAATTCCATTATTACGTGCCCAAATAGAGAACCTTTTCCACTTACTGTGGTAGAGCTTCCTAGTGGAAGATTTATGTGAAGCCAACACAATTTTTCAAACTGGAGGAGATGCATTATTTTGCCTGGCGATCAATAGAATTGGAGTAACCAAGCGGTAAGCTTGAGGTTTTTCAGATTGGGGTGAACTAGTCCCTGTGGATGGGACAAAAGGTCTGGATCTGGGTCCAAAGTCCATGAACGTTGAATCAGGTGAGGCCAAAGAAAGGGGAAATAAACTTGTTGAGGCCAGAATGGGGCAATAAGAATCACTTTGCTCTTCAACCTGATGTTTTTTTTCAAGAATAAAGGTATTAGTGGAATGGGCAGAAAGGCATACTGAGTCCTGAGGGCCAAACATAAGGGAGAGCACCTGAGGGGGGATTAGGGCAAAGTAGCTACTGCACTTCTTGCTCAGGGGTGAGGCAAATAGGTCACAGCAAGGCTGGCTCCAGTGATGGAATATCTCCTTCATTACTTTGGGATTGAGAGGCCACTTGTGAGGCAGGAGGATGCATCTGCTCAGTTTGTCTGCTATCATGTTTGAGCTCCCCAGGATGTGCATTGCTATCAGAAAGTGGTTGGAGGATATCGCCCACTGTTACACTCTGACAGCTTCTCGACACAGGGTGCAAGACTTGGTTCCTTCCTGTTTGTTGATGTACTAGACTACTGGCATGTTGTTTGATTGAATTGCAATCGCTCCTAGACGGAGGACAGCTTGGCTTGGAAGGCTTGCAAAACTAAGAGCACGGCCCTCAGTTCCAGAACATTGATATGCAGATTGGCCTCCATCGGGGACCAAGTGCCTTAGACTGTTCTGCCCAGATAATGCCCCCGCACCCCATCTGGGAGGGGTCCGTGGTAATTATGGCCTTGGGTTGGGGTGAAACAAATGATCGGTGTAAAAGAATTTCCTCTGATTTCATCCACCAGGATAAGTCCTCCTTGCAGCTGTTGGTGATTCAGATGAGATGTGTCAAGGGATGAGTGAGGATGGACCATTGGGAGGCTAGAAGCCACTGCAGAAATCTCATGTGAAATCTTGCTAGTGGAATCAGTGTGATGGCTGCTGCCATAGATGCTACAGCCTGGTGAACTAATGCAGCAGGTATATTGTCGTTGGAGAGAATAAGTTCTACTTGGGATCTTATCTTCCACAGTCTGTGAAGAGGAAGGGAAGCTATGCAAGAGGTTGTATTCAGGTAGGCTCCTATAAACTCTAATTGCTGATTCAGACTTAGTTGAGATTTGGTATGATTCACCATTATACCTAGATGAGCACAAGTATGTAGAATGAAATCTCTTGTCTGTTCTAGTAGATGCCTGGTGGGAGTGGTGACAAGCCAGTTGTCTAAGTATGGAAACACTCGGAATCCATGCAGTCTCAAGTGAGCTGCCATACACTTGGTGAACACCCAGGGGGTTGTGGTGAGATTGAAGGACAGAGCTCTGAACTGACAGTGACTGGCTCCCAGCCACAAGGGGAGAAATCTTCTAGAGCGCTTGTCCATTTTTATGTGGTAATACACATCCTGGAGGTCTATAGAGTGCATCCAATCATCTTTCCCTAAGAAGGAGAGAATAGACTGAACCATGGCCATCCAGAATTTTGTTTGCTGAACAAACTTGTTCAAAAGGCTGAGATCCAAAACTGGTCTCCAGTCCCCTGTCTTTTTTTGCACCAAAAAGAACCTTGAGTAAAATCCAAATCCTATCTGGTCTGGTGGTACTTCTTGGATGACTCTTTTTCTAGAAGCTTTTGAATTTCCAGAGCTGCCCAATCCCTCTGAATGGGTGGAAGATCAGGGATTCTTCTTCCTATTTTTGAAGTGAGAATTAAGGGAATGTAGTATTCTCTGGCAATAATCCTTAGCACTCAAGCATCTGTGGTTATCTGATGCAAGGATAGTCTTCCCCTGGCTGCCTACAGAGGTAAGCAATCAGGCCTTCCCTTCAGGAGTGCTGGTAGGGTTTTCCCTAAGAATGAATCTCTGATTTTATGGGCCACCTCTGCTGCGAGGTCATCATCTACCAGTGTGGCTCCCTGCTCTTCCCTGAAGGGAGTCACTGCCACGTACATCCTGGAAAGCCCTTAAGTTTTCTTAAACCAAATTTTTCTGCTCCTCTGGTTCCTGGAATAAGAGCATTGGGAAGCAGAGAAACATATGCCTATGGCAGATAGGGTCTTTCCATCCTTTTCACATCTGGCCAAGGTATCTCTGACTTTGGGGCCAAAAAGGGACAATCCATCAAAAAGAGTATTGATGAATGAAGACTTAAATGGCTCTGCAAAGTCACACAAGTGCATCCACGCATGCCTCCTTATAGCTACATCAGAACCCACTGCCCTAGTCATCCCTTCGGCTGCATGCGCAATGAGCTTAATGGATGAGTTAGAAATATATTTCAGGATGGCAAGCTGGGAGGCTACTTTATCCTGTACCTCTTCAAACACAGCTCCTGCAAGGGTATCTGCGAGCTCCTTGATCAGATCCATCTGGAGTCTGCTGTCATGAAGTTTAATGACCATAAGGCAAAGGTCAAAGAAGTGTACACCTGCTTCTCGAACCTATCCATTGCCCTGGACTCTTGATTAGGGTGATGAACAGTAGAACTCTCTTCTGCAATTTCCTTCTTCATTGCTGCTGCAGTCACTATAGCATCTACTGCTAAACCCTTGGCCCAACACTGATGGTCCTTTGGCACTGAAAGTATCTTATCTGGTCTCCTGGGGATTGATCTGCAGAGTCAGGGGCCCTTCCATGCTCACTGTCTGATCAACTTAATGAGATAGTCAGCAGGCGGAGTCACTCAGGAGGTAGCTGGGCAAGTACCAAAAGGTTGCAGGTATACCGACTCCTCAGAAGAAGGGTCTTTGGGCTTCCAGCTAACCCTCTGCTTTAATATTTAAAGAATGTCTCCAAAGGAGATATCGTCTGGGGGTGACCGGGGGGACCCTCCCTGTCATCAAAGTCCATGTCTTCCATGACAGATTCCTCTGGGGAATCTAGGTGTTTCTTCTTACATGTCCACTTCCAAGGCACGCCCTCAGTAGGAAATTCTGTGGAGGACTCAGAAGAGGTAAGGCCCTATGCAGGTGTGTTCCTGCATCTTTGATGCTCACTGTTTGGGTGTGGAGGTTGGTGGTAGTTCTGGATGAGAGGGAGTCCCTGGAAACTTCCCTGGTAAGGTAGGAACCAGATGAGAACCTGCAGAGGCCAAGGCCCTCTCCATGATTAGAGAGGCAGACCCCCCCAAAAAAGGGATGGGAGCCCAGAACTTGGAAGGACAACCTCGGAACCATGGTCCCACCCCGCTCTGAAGAGACCGCCATCAAGGGCAAAACCGAGGAAGAGCCAACTAATGAAGCAGTGGAGCTATGACCCTAGGAGTCCATTGGCTTGGAAGGAGCCAAGAAACTCAGGGCAGACACTGATGCCAAAGACATATGAGCCGTTGGTACCAGAACAGCCAGAACTGGGGAAAATCAGAGACATGGTCTCTAATACCTCAGTGGAGGTTAGAGGAGGAATGTCTGGTGGAGTCTTTGGAGAGAAAATTCCATCTCCAGAAGGGAATGAAATCTGGAAAGATGCTGAAAGACCCCTAGCCACAAGGAGCTGATCCACCAACCTCACAACGTCGACTTCCATCAGACTCCTACAGGAACACACAGAATGCTGAGGGAGATTCCAGCCTCTCTTAAAAAAAAAGGCTTGGAGGGTGTTCCACAAAAAGATCTATAGAGGGGGAATGCCTAGTCCTTGCAATTGAAATAAACTCTGGTTCCAAAGATAGTGACGGCACCATGAAAGGATCAGGTTCCAAAATTACTGAATACCCCATAGAAGGGATCGGCACTGATGAATGAGAAGTCACATGAATTGTAGGCAGCAAAAGCTGTGATGCAGAGCTGGTCCCTACAGTCTGCGCTGACAAAGTCAGTTCCATAGATTTTGTGCCTGTTAACTTCGGTTCTGCAGTGTGTGCTGGAACCAAAGATTTAGGTCTCTTGTGTGCCAGAGCCAAGGGGGACGCTGGCACTGAGAGACTCCTCTTCTTTCCATGTTTGATTTTAGAGAAAGAGGAAGACGAAGGTGAAGACATCCGATTTTGAAGTTCTAGGCTGACTGGACAAAGCCTCATCAAAAGAGGTCTTAATCAGACCTTTCAAAATTATTTTGTTCTTTCTTTCTATGAGGGTCCGGTGACAAATGCTTGACAAATAGCACCATCATCTTGTAAATGCACCTGGCCCAAGCAGTAGACACAAGATGAATGCTCATCAGAATTGGGCATTTTCCTACCACAATCACAACATTGTTTAAAGCCAGTTGTTACTTTACTTTTATCTGCCATGTTGACTGGTAAAGAAAAATATCAATGGCAGAAAACAATCACACAGCTACACACACATATTGGAAAGAAGAAAGTAAAGGAGGAGAAAAAGGCTACCAACAATGAAACAAACTACCAAGTAGGGGCAAAAGGGATAGAGCAACCAATGATGGTAGATCAGTTACCAAGAGGTAAAGAGGTAAAAAGGGAAATGGTACACTCATTCGCCAAAAGAAAAATTCAACTACAGTTGAAACAGGGAAAAACTATTGCAATAGTAGGTAAGAACACCAAAGTGTAAAGGAAGGTGAAAGTCAACTGGGTAAGTAGAAAAAGGTTTAAGTAAATTTGCAATAACAACAAAAAATAATGAAATTAGACTTGGCTCTAGAGAGAGATTGGCTAACGTGTCTTATGTAGAAGAGTGGCAAATGAGATCTGAGGTAATCTAGAGAGGGGCATTCTGGGTAGAGACTTAGTTCAAGGGTTTTGGGTTCTCGCAAGTGGTTATAAGAGCAGAGCCAGTTCTGACAGCTGGAACAGAGTCCCAAATGTAAAAGATAAATGAAGACTGACAAAAGTACAGTTGTGTACACTTACCATAAATGTAGATGTTCGAGTGTATTCACTGTTGCAGTCCTAACATATGGGGTTTCCGGCTCCCGGTAGCCCTCAGTCAGCCTGAATACCAGAGTCCTTGGTATATGACGTCGGCTGCAAAACTGATGTCAGAACGTCAGGTATAAAGGGAGGCAGCCAATGCCATTTCCTCAGTTTTTTCTTGCCTTAACTGTCAGGAGCCTCCAAAAGAAGGCTAACCCTGGAAACATGCCATCCAAAAATAACATATCTAGTCTGTGCCTTAGGAAAAAGGGGAAATGGAGCGTAGGAAACCAGGACTGCAGCAGTGAACACACTCAAACATCTACATTTATGGTACATGTACACAACTGTACTATGTTCTTTGTGTTTCACTGTTGCAATCCTAACATATGAGTTGATTTCCAAATCCCAGGAAAAAAAAAAAAGGGGGGGGAGAGGAAGAATCACAGATTAAGGGTTGGTATGGAGGCCTTGCAAAACTGCAGAGGCAAAACCAGCCCTGGATTTAGAAAACAAAGGTAGATTGTAATGCTTTGTGAAAGTATGGACAGAAGACCAAGTAGCTGCTTCTAGAATGTCCTTAGTTGGCACGCCTCTCAAAAAAGCTGCAGAAGTAGAGGCTGCTGTAGTAGAATGGGTCCGAATACCCTGAAAGGGAACCTTCCCATACTACAGGTAACAAAAGTGAATACAATGAGCAATCCATTTGTAGATTGTTTGTTTCGAAATAGCTTTATGCTGAGCCCCAGGAGCAAAACTAACAGACAACTGCTCAGACTTCTGAAAGGGTTTAGTCCTGTTTAAGTAAAATCTCAACCGTCTGTGCACATTAAGAGAGTGCAAAATCCTTTCCCCTTTATTCTGGGGGTTATTGAAAAAGGTAGGCAGATGAATAGACTGGTTAAAGGTCAGACTGGAAACCACCTTAGGCATAAAGGAGGGATTATTTCTCAGAGAAACCCGATCTGTATGAAAAATAATGAAAGGTTCTACTGCCATTAAGGCTTGCAGCTCCGAAACCCTTCTGACGGAAGTAATAGCCAAAAGAAAGGCAGTCTTCCATGAAAGAAACTTTAATTCTGCAGAGGCAGCAGGTTCAAAGGGAGGTAGAGTAAGCTTCTCCAGGACAAAATTAAGATCCCAAGCAGGAGTAGGAGCTCTTCTGGGAGGTCTAAGATTGCTAGCTCCCCTCAGGAACTGCTTCATCAAGGGGTTAGAAAAAATTGGTTGCTCAAAAGAACAATGAGCAGAAATTGCTGAAGCATGAATCTTGATTGAAGAAAAGGAAAGTCCACCATTAAGCAAACCTGATAGATAATCAAGAATGAGGGAAAGAGAAGGATGAGAAGAGTCTTTTCCTTTAGTCTGCATCCAAGAGCAAAATCTCTTCCATTTATCTGCAAAGGATTTCCTGGTGCTAGGCCTCCTGGCCCCATGAAGAACTTCAACCACCTGCTGGGAAAGATTTAAAGTATTAACCAATCAGTTAAATGCAGAGTGTGAAGATGAGGATGAAAAAAACTCTCCCCTTTCCTGATCCAACAGATCTGGTACCAGGGGAAGATGCCAATGCTGAGCTTGAGAAAGGCTGCGAAGAATTGGATACCAATGCTGCCTGGGCCAATCTGGTGCTATAAGAATAGCCTTTGGTTTTTGGTCCCTTATCTTTAGCAGCACTCTGGGAAGAAGAGGCAGAGGAGGGAAGGCATAAATTGAGAGTTGTGTCCATGAGAAGGACAAAGCGTCCACTCTCCAAGCTTTGTTGTGAAACTCCCTGGTGCAGAAGGTTGGAAGGAAATGATTGGTGTGACAGGAGAAAAGAGCCACCTGAGGAGTGCCCCAATGCTGAGTGATGTGATGGAAAATGATCTTGTTCAGTTGCCACTTGTCAGGATCCAAAACTGCTCAATTGATCCGCCAAGGAGTTTGTGAGTCTGGCTGGCAGGTGGTGGGTGGAAAGGCAGACCCTTGTTCTGATTTCAGGCTGTCGCCCACCAGAGAAACTCCATTTGTAGACAGGGAATAAGGGAAAGAATCAAGTCTAAGTCCTGTGTGCGTTGACACCAAAGGTTCTTGAGGTACCATTGAAATTTTCTCATATGCAGCCTTGCATAAGGGATCATCAGGATACATGAAGCCATGAACCCCAGTGCTTGCAGGAATTGCCTTGCAGAGAACTGGATCATGCTTGCCAAGTTCTTGAAATAAGCTGAAAGATCTTGTTGTTTGTCTTGAGGGAGGAATACCATCTGGGTGGCTGTATTCAGACTCACTCCCAGGAAAACAATCTCCCTTGTAGGAACCAACTTTAACTTATTTTCGTTGAGAGTGTAAACCCAAGGAAGTGAGAAAGTTCTTCACAAAGTCCAAATCCTTTTTTAACTGTG
The DNA here is from genome assembly GCF_019279795.1 of Protopterus annectens. Lineage (NCBI taxonomy): Eukaryota > Metazoa > Chordata > Ceratodontiformes > Protopteridae > Protopterus > Protopterus annectens. Next base: position 1,119,902,311 of record NC_056741.1, on the reverse strand, counting down.
CTGGGGAGTTTGCTTGAATGAGACAGTCGTCCAGGTAAGGATACATTTGAAAGTTTCTCTGCCTGCAAAAAGGAATGGCTGGCACCAGGCACTTTGTGAAAACTCTGGAAGCAGTAGATAAGCCAAAGGGCAGCACAGAGAATTGGAAGTGTTGCTCCCCAGCCCTGAAACAAAGAAACTGCCTGCAACTTTCCCTTAATGGAATGTGCAGATAAGCCTCCTTGAGATCCAAAGTTACCAGCCATGAATTCTTGTCCAACACTGGCAGTAACTGTTGAAGAGTGAGCATCTTGAATTTGGGAATCACCAGAGAAGTGTTTAGTATAGACAGATCCAGAATAGAGTGCCAGGTGCCCCCTTTTTTGGGTTCAAGAAAAAGTCTTGAATGAAAACCTAGGCCTGCCTGATTTGCAGGAACTGGCTCTATAGCACCCTTAGTCAATAGAGAAAAAAATCTGATTTTCTACCTCTGCCCTGAGAGTTCTGGGCATGTCTGAGTGCCCTTGTAGAACAGGGAAGGTGCGAAAATAAAACTTGTAACTTTGGTTTACTATGTTGAGCACCCATTTGTCATCTGTGATGGTAGACCATACCTCTGCGAACCTGGCTAACCTTCTCCCCCAAAGGAAACCCTGGGCCCACAGAGGTAGGCACAAGAAGGCTGGAGTCATTGAGAATGCTTGCTTTGAGAAGCTGGCTTAGAACTTGCTGATTTAGCAGAAGAAGGATGCCATTGTTTAGCCCTTTGAAGGGCAGAAGCCTGCCCTCTGGAAGATCTGAAACCCCTAGGCCTAGAGCGACCCTGCTTGCCAGGATCAGGGAAAGTTCAATTCTTGGAAGGATAATGCCTACTAAATTGAGGAGGCTGAACCTGATGGAAATCCTTTACAGCTTGCATAGATTTCACCTTATCCTCCAACTTTTTCAGTACCTCCTCAGCCTCGTTACCAAAAAGGTTGTCCTTGTGCAAAGGAACATCCAGCAATTTAGATTTTATAGGTTCAGAAAGAGGCTGCTCCCTAAGCCAAGCATACCTTTTAATAACAGTACCAGTGGCTGCTGCACTGCAGGAAGCCTCCAAGGTGTCAAAACCACAATGAAGTGAATGCTTATTAATCAGAGTGGCAGAATTTAGTAAGTCTTTGTTCTCCGACATGGAAGGAACATCCCCAAGCTTAGCCTTAATAGCCTCCAAAATATGCTGCTGATACTTAAGCATGTGAAAAAAACAATTCACAGGTCTAACGGCAAGAGTTGCAGAGGTATAGACCTTTTTACCCCACCTGTCCAAGGCCCTAGACTCCTTATCTGAAGGTACAGGGTTTTTAGCAATAGTAGCCTTAACACCCTTGGGACCTTGAGAAATAATCTCAGGATCAGCAGGAGGATTTTTAAAAAGAAATTGATGAGAATCAGGAACCCTATAATACCTATCAGGTTTTCTGGGAGCAGGAGGAACAGAATTGGGAGTTAGAGAATTTTCCATGACAACATCATCCACAACTTCCAAAACAGGAGGTATAGCCAGAGGTTTATGCTGTGGCAAATCCAAAAAATTCCCAGATTCTCTTCTTAGACTGAGGAAAATCCTGACTTTCCCATTTAAAGTGCTCCCTAAGAGTATTCAAAGTATCCCCAAAGGAAAAATCTTCTGGAGAGGAAACAGAAGGGATAGAGTCCTCAGCATCAGAATCCTCAAAGCCACAAAAAAGTTGAGAATTTCCTTCCTCACCAGCAGAAATACTGGAAACATCAGAATCTTAGACAGATAAAACATCAGGAGACAATTCCCTAGCCCTCTTGGAAGGGGGGGGGTGAGAGCCCTTAATAAGGGAAAGATCACCACCAGCCATCTTTACCAACTGGGACTGAGGAACACGAGGGGAGACCAATGCCTGCTTGTGGGTAGGTTTGCGGCTCGAAGGTTTGCTAGTAATCCAGAGACTCGGGAGGCCTAGCAACTGCAGAAGTCTGAGCTAAGGTAGTCGGTCTGGCTCTGGTCTCATGTCAAAGAGAAGAGGCATCAGAAGCCGGTGCCTGCATAGCAGCTCCAGACCCATCTGAGGCAGCAACAGGCAGAGGGCCTGGAGACAAAATAGCAGCCTGCGGCAAGGAGGACTCCGTAAAGGTCTCGGCAGAGGCCTGCAGCTGAAAATCTGTGGACTGTAGGGGCTGCGAAAGCATCTCACTAACTACCGCTGGGCTGACAACCAATTTCACCGGCACATCGTCAGCAGCTTTAACCCTATGCCTGCCGCGGTCCTTGTCCTTGCGTTTCCTAGGTATATCCGAAGTTGGGAGACCAAAAGATGCCATACCGATGAACTTAGGCTAGACTCCAAAATGCTTATATAAAATCTTAGCTCTACGGCGTATGGTATGCGGGTTGAAGGAAGCACAAAGATCACAGTTAGGGACGTCGTGCTCAAGGCCCAAACAAGTTAAACAATAGGAATGAAAATCACAGTGCAGAATCTGTTTTCCACAGGCAAGACAGTTATTAACTTTATCTGACATTCGTTAAAGCAAGAAAAGAGGGTCCCCAACGGGGTACTTATCTGAGGGCTTCTTCAACTTGGTAGTCGGAAAGCAGAAAGAAGGTAAATGGCTGACTGGCACTAGTGCGCAAATTGCATCTGCTTCGGGCACCGCGGCAAGAAAGACTGAGGAAATGGCGTTATCCGACACCCTTTATACCTGATGTTCTGACAGTTTTACAGCTGACGGCAGCCGACATCATATACCGAGGAGTCTGGTATTCGGGCTGACTGAGGGCTACCAGGAGACGCATAGCCCATATGTTAGGACTGCGACAGTGAAACACGAAGAACATCATCAGATCATGTTTGCCTATGCTTTAAGTAATAAGTTAATAAAGTTTTAAAAGTACTTTGGAACAAACTGAAAGGCATTTTAAATAAATGAACCTTTTGAGACCTTAGCAAAAGCTTGAAGTCTAGAACACTCCATATATTTCTCTGACTTCTTCCATGATCTTCTGTATCTAGAAAATTTAAGAAACTCTATAAAGGACATCTGAACTCTTATCTTGATAAACTACAATTTTTCTTGAAGGCATGTTTTCATGAGCTTCTCTCTCTGTCTCAACCTTACTTACTCTGCAGCTGTTACTTATCACAGTTTTTATAGTCTTTGTTTACAAAAAAGGATTGATTATGACACTTCTGGATGTTCTTGTTTAGACTCTAACATAACTGTCTTAATGCAGAATCCTTCACGAACAAATGTTATGCACATGTAAATACTGCATAAAAGCATCTGCCACCCACAAAAATAAATATAATGCAAGTTTAAAAATAAACCCTTATGGGGGAACCCTAATATAAAGAGGCTCTTTAATAAAAACGAAGAAAACTCAGTGTTCTAACACTGAAAACAGTGGCATGTTCTGGAAATAGTCTCACAGAAAGATAAAATCCTACAGGGAGAATGAGAAACAGCTCTTCCCTAAGTCTGAATCAGAAGACTAAGAAGAAAAAGGTGCATCTGTCCACTCATTAGGTTTATATTAAATAAACAAAACAATGAAAGAGCGAATGCTCTTTCGTCGAAACATAAAACCCCAAATCACAAAACAGTGAAGTTACAAACAGCGATTTTTTTTTTCCCAGGGAAAAAAAATCGCTGGGCCATCCTCGGGACCTTTGCTGTTTCCTCCACTGTGGTGCGATCTCGGAGTTGGTATATTTAAGTAGGGGGGTAACTTCGCTATTTTGTGGTTTCAGGTTTTACGTGTTGATGAAAGACCATTCGCTCTTATAGGTTCATAGGTTCATAGATTAGTACTAAGCTAACTGCCCTTGCGAACAATTTTAAGCCTAGCCAATTATCCCTTGTGAGACTCAAACCCTGCTACTTGTGTTTGTAAGGCAAACACCTTAACCATTAGGCCACCCACCCAACCCAAATGTACAGATTTCTTGCATTGACCGGGAATCGAACCCGGATCAACTGCTTGGAAGGCAGCTATGCCCACCACTATACCACCAATGCTCTTTTGTCATTTCATTTATTTAATATAGACCCCCCCCATTCATCTTCCTGTCCAGACTCAAAATTTTGAATCAGAAAAAGAGGGATCCCTCTTTCCTTTACCAGAAACCAGCTTATGAGAAGGATCAATAGCCTGAATTAAACCATGAGCCAGACCCAGGAAAGTAATCCTGTCTGACGAAATTTGAAGAGAAGTATATACAAGTTTAGTTTAGTGTTTCTTTCTGACAGGAAAAATGGGGCCAGTAATGTTATAAATGGCAGAAGCAGTTTCCCCGGGGATAGGCACAACATTCTGACTAAACAGGGAAGCTTTCCACTTTCCTCTTCCAAGACCAACAAGAATGGCTCTCTCTTGCCCACTAAGGTGACACTAGCTTCAGTGGACATGGCTAACCCCCAGTCCATAGTGATCGTAGATGCTACACCAGAGGGATCCATAGTAAAAGATGAGTTGTCTGAGGAACAAGCTATGGCCACAGCATTATCACCCACCTGCAGCTGAGGCAAATTACTAGCCTGTGTGGGGGCAGAGGCTGTTTGTTTTACTTTTTCTTTTCTAGCTGGAAAGAGGACTGGCCATAGGACTGGTAGTTTGTTCCACAGTCAAGCAAAACTGGTGCCTCTTTCCCAGGAAATCAAACAGCAAAAGCCAGTAAAAAAAATAAGCTTTTAAAGTCACCTTTTTTCACAAAACAACATAGTAAAAAACACTTTAAAACACACTGTCACAGTCCCATAGGTTGGTACTAGGCTATCGGCCCTAGGGCCTATACAAGCCTAGCCATAACAATTCCCTGGCTATTTCTTCCCACACTATTTACTTCCCTGGACCCCTGTCTAGCAGGGCAACTAATGTAATCCCTGGGGTGAATTTCCTTTCTCCCATCCAATCATCAAGGTTACTTTTGAAGAGGGCCAAAGAGGCACTCTGCTTGACATGTATGGGTAGTCTATTCCAGAGTCTGGGGAGTCTCTGGGTCAGGAACCTATCCCTCCAGCATGTTTTGTTTATTGTGATGACAAAGTCTAGATCCCTAGAGTGTGTGGCTCTGAGGGATTGGGATTTCTTTAAGTGCAGCATGTCCAGCAGCTCTGGGTTTGATATGGCCTTGTATGTTAAGCAGAGATCGCCTCAGAGTAGACGATATGCGACAGAGTATAGCTGGAGTTTTTTTAAGACAGTCAGCATAGGGCATCTTCTTTAGGCCTGTGATTCTTTTAGTGAGGTATTTCTGTGGCCTTTCCAGTTGTTGCAGATGTCTTGAGAGGTACATGCCAAATGGGTCGCTGTATTCTATAATGGGTCTAATGAGGGATGGGTACAGTGGGACAATGACCTCCTTTTTTCTGGATGAAAAGCCTTAAGTGATGTGATGTGCCACATAGAAGGATTTCCTGACTGTTGTGGCGATGTGGTTATTGAAGGTGAGACCACTGTCCACCTGTTTCCCCAAGTCTCATCACAAAAATAAAATAACCACTTCTCCACAGAGAAAATACTTTTCAATTACTTTAATCAACTTTTAAACTGGCAGAAAAAAGTGAGCAAATGTTTAAAAGTAAGGTCTCATGACAGTCTGTTAAAACAAATCACTCCAACTCTATATATCCCTGAATGTGCACTACCTTGCCCACTTCTGGAGTGGTGAGTGGTCTGCACCCCATTCACTCTTTCCCCTCTTCACCTCACTTGTGCTAATAATCGATCACCAGTCATTTGGGTAACAGAGTTGTACTGATTTCCCTGGTGGAGACAAGGGACACCACTGCTCAAGCTGCCCATGGCAGGCTGCTTAGACGGCATAATTCTTGTTGAAGTAAGAGGACACCCCCAGTACTTAGGTTAGGGCCAGTAATACACTACACTTATTGGATGATTTCTCCTGATTCTCATCCTGGTGATTGAGAATGATTGTGTTCATTGGTCAAAAATGAAGCTGATAATCATCAGCAGGCAGCAGGGGTCATAAGACAAAAAATGTCCATTAATTCTAACCATTACTTGCCAACAGTCTGCCCTGCATTCACATCTCAGCACTTCCAATGCATTTTCAGATTTCACAGCATTACATAATGTCAAGTACAGCTGCTTACTGGCACTGTTCATTCTCATATAGTAATGTTCAAAGCATGCATATTGTTTGTACATCTTTGCAAAGTGGTGCCCTTTCCTACTACAGATTCTACAGAATTTACTAAAAGGAAGACAATGATTCTTCTCATGCTTATATATCCTGATATTACATAAAGCTCAAAGTGTAGTTTTACAAAGCAGGCCTTGTGGTTGTTTTCCTTCATTCTCACATGACACTCCTTTTCACATCCATTACTGCTGAAATACATCCTTGCCTCTTTATTGATTTTATCTGACTTGCACTTTATTACACACGCATCAATTTCTTCTTTTAATTTAATGGTGCACTAGGAATTTCCTCAGCCCTGCACATATTTACATATCCATCTCAACAAATTCACAATCTGGTTCTGTTATTCAGCACAGTAACATAAGACTCTACAGTCTCCGAGTGACTTTTCTTAATCATCTTAAGACATGTGTACACATACATTAATAGAAAAGAAAATAAACCATGTTAACATTTTTTCCATTTACATATATTATACATTTCCTTTCTTGCCTTAAATGACTGTTTTCCAGCCCAACATTACATAAATTGCTCAATTCCTAAATTTCCTTAAAATTCACTCCTCCTGAACATTATTGTTCTTACAAATTCCATTTATTCCTGTGTAATTTGCTCCTTCCCTTTTCTAAAGATCCCTCTTCCAGCTCTTTTATTTCTCTTACAATAGTCAATACTTCAAATACAGCTGGCTTAAATTTTGATTCCAATTTTCTAGTAATTGCTTTTTTCGGTGGCTAACATAATTAAACTTAATAAGGCCTTAGTATTTCTAGGCAATTCAGATCCTGTGTACCAGATACATTTTTTTTTAGTTACACTATTTGCTCCCCAAATATTTCTGACAGAGTACTCTGTGGGGAATTTTAAAATCTGAAGACTCATTTTGCACTTCTAAAAACATGTTCCCAGTTCTCTCTTTCTTTTCTATCACACTTCCAACATTTGCTATCTACCCAAGGAAAAGTTCTTTGAAGTCTGCCTGGGGTGTAAAAATACCTATGCAAATATTTCCAAACATACGTATGTCCTTCCACTGTTTCCTTGTAGACTGTCTTTCTGTTCTATCTTCACAATCTTTCTAACCTCCTCTGATTGATTCTTATAATTATCATACATTTTATATAACCAACTAATTGCCCCTTTTTTAACAGCAGCTTGTGTTCCATGTTTGACTAAAAACTCTACCACAGCAGATCTTTCACTTAGGACTCTCATATCCCTTTCTTTTTGGCTATTCTCTAACAGCAATCCTTTGTAAGGAAGGCAGTCTCTAACTTGCAATCAAAACTTTTTCTTGCCCTCATCACATTGTATAAACTTTCCCTATCTAGTTATTTGCTCCCAATGTCCTGCTTGCTTTGACAGTTTTCTCCACTAAATACCATCCTTTTTGCTTATTCTCTGTACCCCTACATGCAGTCATCCCTACTGGCAAAATCTCCTTTCTACAGTCCCATGGCAGCCAAGTTCTTAAGAATACTTTGTGCTACTTTATGAATATAATATTCTGTATAATTATTCTCTTTAAGAATCTACACCAAAAATCCCATACTCTCCTTATTTCTTGAACTCCCTGCTTCATCATCATCCATTTCCACTTGCAATGATAACCTTCTGCTGTGTTAGTATGACCTTTAACTAAGTAGCTCTAAGGTATCCCTTCAAATCAGGTAATCCTAAACCATCTTGTTCTGTTGGGAAGATCAACTTACCAGATTTAACTGTTACCCTCTTCCCATCCCAGATACATTTTTTTAACTCTTTATTATTGTTTACAAGTTCTCCTCTGGTTGATAAAAATATGTCTGACCTGTATATAAAACTAAAAGGATTGAAAACATTCACTGCATGTATATTACCATCTGTATTCCTAAACAAGATCTTTCAATTTCTCCATTTTTGCATTATCTTCATAGTCTGTTCCCACATACCCTTTGATGCCATAACAGAAGCTTTTTTAATCCATAATCATAAATACTTCATTTTATTGTTTCTTCATATATATATAGGCATTGCTAATCTAGTTGGTTGGTGGGTGAATAATTTACAGCTATAGCCTTTGCTTTATCTTCATTAATTTTATATCACAAAAAAGACAAACTGTCTCAAAATGTTCTATATCAAGATGTCCTTTTCTGCATTTACCAAGTATAAAATAATATAATGTGCAAGAAAAAAGCCAACTTTCTTTATTACCATACCAGTTATATCCTTAAATTTCTGAGTTCCTTACTTATTTGACAATGGTTTGAAATATAAAGTAAATGCCAAAGGGGAAAGAGGGTACCCCCTGTCTGATCTCCTGTTTTAAACACGACTTATCAGAGAAGAACTCTCCCACTTTAATTTTTCCCTCCAGTCATTCATATATTCTCATAATTAACCATATTATTGTATCAGGGAATGCAAATGCTTCCCTAGCCCTATTCACAAAATCCCTGCTTACTCTGTTGAATGGTTTCTTTGCATCAAGATCTACCAGTAACAACAGTATTTTTCCACATTCAGTTTCCCTCTGGGTCATCATTGTTCTATTTATATTGTCAAATGTTTGCTTTCCCTGTGCAAAACCACACTGATCCACATCTATCAGTTTTGGTAAAACCTTTGCCATTCTTTTAGCTAGTATAGACATGAACACTTTATAATCATGGTTTAAAATTGAAATGGGTCTAAATCAAGCTGGGTATGATGTGTGTTTACGCTCTTTGGGTAATACAGCCACCACAATTTTCTTGTAAGATGCTGGCGCTTCCCCTACTTTTAAAATACTATTAACACTATCTTCCGGATCTTTATCACTTTTTTCCCTCCTAACTTCCACAGGAATACCATCTGCTCCTGGAGACTTCCCTGCACACTGATTCTACATCACCATTTATATCTAATCTCCTCTTATCTTAACTATTAGTTGTTGAGCCTTATCTTTCTCTAACCTTGGCATAATTAAGACTTCCATAAAAATTTCCATTTGCCATTTTTCTTGGTTTCTCATTCCTCTGACATACATATAGTCTTACACCTCTATCATCTCTGGTTATTTTTCTTCTCATAGGCTCTCTAAGTAGGTTACATTTAACAACAACCCTTATACTTTCTGTTGCATTGTGTTGTGAGTGTATCAAAAAATAGTTGCTTAACTGCAAATCTTTCTAAACTTGTGCACTTAATCCAAATACTCCATTATTATGTGTTTAGCACTTTGCAGTTGCTCCTTTTCTTATACTGAGAGTCACATTAGTTTTCAATATCTCAACCTTTGTCATTCCCTCTAAATAATTCATACTACTACTTAACCATATCTCTCTCCTTTGTTTCTACCTTATTGTTAAACTCCATTTTCATTTTATCCCACTCAGTAGCTATCCCTTCTTAAGAAATTTCTATTCCTCCCTAGTAACTCTTGAATAATTTCTACTACCCATTCTTAAAATTTTTAAAATAATACGGAAACTGAAATTGTAAAAACAGCCAAACAACTTGGCATCACAATTGATGACAAACTATCTTTTGAGAATCATATACTCAACTCAATCAAAAAGACCCATTTTAAGCTTGGCAAACTCTATTTGAACAAGTCTACCAAGTTGAAACTAGCAAATAGTCTACTAATACCCTCCCCTCCTCTATGGTTGCTCCATTTTCACTAACCTACACACATCTCTCCTGAACAAACTGCAGTCCTGCTACTATAAAATTGCCAAGTTTGTCTACAACATGCCAACTCACACACATCATTGCCTGGCCATTAAATCCATAAACTAGTTTAAGTTCCCTCATTACCTACATTACTCCCAACTTACTCTCACCCACAAACTACTAAATAATTCAAACTTCTCCCCATCCCTTCAAACATTAATACAAACACACACCCCTACTCAGCATCTTAGGTCCTCTAACAAACAACTCTCAACTATAACTAAAACCAACAAAGAGCTGGACAGTCTCTCTATTCCCATGCCATAGCCAAACTTTGGAATGGGCTCCCTCTCTCTCTTACTCAACTAGACTCTTTAAAAACATTTAAATTTGCACTATCTCAACAACCTTGTCTGTTCTTGTGGTCATATAATTAAAACACCTTAAATGTTTTGGCCACTATACACTACAAATACTTTTACTAACTTAACATAGTTGGAATTTACACGGTTGTCGTATCCAATCTCTTTTGCTTTCTTTACTTCTGTGGCTAAATAAACAGAATTGATTAAATAGTATTCTTAGTTATGAGAATATACAAACAAAATTACTAAAAATCTAACACAATGGGTTTATTTTTCTTGTATTGTATACCTCTAAATATGTGTTTGTCTTGTATATCTACTTCAATTTGTATAGTGTAAAAACTTTCTTGACTTTCTAAGTTAGGCTGATGTTATGTAAAAATGTCTGATTGTATGGAGCTTTTCTCCCCGGGCTTCCACTGAAAATGGGTCATTGGCCCAGTGGACTTTCCTAGTTAACAAATGTCAATCAATAAATCAATAAATAAATAAATTCCTCTCTTTTTAACAGGTAGGTGGAAAAACACCAGCATCTCATTTTGACTTCATCACCCTTCATTTTTATCTTAGTTTATATGTGCATGATCTGAAACAGTTACTGGATGTGTGTCAAAGCTATCAATTAAATGCACATATTCCTATGAACCATAATGTATGTCTAGTGTAGGCCAATTATTGTACCTTGGGGGATAATATATAAATTCTGTCCAAGTTCCTACTGTTGTAGTCTTGTCTTCCATACCAAATATTTTCATAAATTTCTAAATAAATTTGCCTTTTTTTATTATAATTTTGCTTCTAGGTCCACTGATGCAACCTATTACAAAATCAAGTTCCAGTCCCCACCAATAAGCAATATTCCCTGCTGAAAATGGATCATTTCTCCCAAAACTGTCTTAAGCATAATAGCAGTTTTTGGTGGAATATAAATACAAGTCAGCATAATTCTCTTCCCATGCCAATCATCCCTTACTACTACTAATCTATCATCATCTTTTGTCCTCTTCTATCACTATTGGAGCCCTTTCAGCAATCAGTATTGCTGCCTCTTTCCTTTGTTCCTCATATTTTGCTGAATATCCAACTTGAAGTCCTTTATCAAATTCACATGATCATTTCCTTCCAAATATGTATCTTGCAGCATTGCTATTTGCACTCTGCATTTCTTAATATATCTCAATATGCTTTTCTTTTTATCTGCACATGTAAGGTCATTTACATTCCAAAATAATATAGAGTAGTCATTATGTTAAAAAGCTATTGTTTCCACCTATTCTACAACACATTTTTTGAATCTCTATTTCTAATGTTTGTCTTACATCCACACTAATGTTTGACAGGCTGATCTTTTATACAGTTGTTTCTGATCTCCATTTGAATCTATGTTACATTCTTCAAGACTTTTGCTTTAATGAAATCCCTCAGACAAAAACTCAATACATTATCAAAACACCCTATCCCCCTAAGCATACAACAAACACACAAAACCATATACATTTTCAACAAATTAAGTTTAACTCTCCAGATAGGAGCAATTCCTCCAAACTGACAGCTGCACCCACAGCCATAATCTAATCTAAAAGTTACCCATGCTAAAGCATGTCACAGCCTGCATTCCCACTTACACTGATTCTGGTGTTTTTTTTTTATCTCAGTTACTCCAAGAAGAGGAAAACCAGCTTGTATGTTTCAGAAAAAAATACTTTTAGCTCTAAGAAAAGTGCACTGGCCACTTTTAAATGAAACTAAATTGTGCATTGTACTATTAAATTGATTAAAGTACTAACGCTGCCGGGGAGGCTACAATCTCTTATTCATTTTCCATAGTTTTAAGCTTCATTTTTCACTGAACTGCTTGCCACTGTACCTTTAAAATTGTGCACTTCTGTTAGGAAAGAATGCCCAGTACTTCAGGATTAATTGCTTGCATGTGCAGGCATCTTATTTCCATATAAAGTAAGGAAGTGAGAAAAAACTGCCTTCAGCTGCAGACTTCTTGTTTCTTTCTGACAGCATTTCATAATGGAAACAAGATATTTCTGCAGATGCAAATAACTTAGCATTTTCTGTGAGTTATTTTCTTATTTTTCAAGCCTATTTGCTTAGAAAAAAGCGTGTAGTGCTAAAATCAAGGACATTAATCTAGACACACATCCTTATAAAAACAAAGGACATTATCTTAATTTTACATATAATATAATCAGTACACTTTTATACCCCAACCCCCACCCCAACAGCACAAGACCATAGTATATTAACTTAAGCTTGCTTTTCTCTAACTTTACATTTCTTGTTATAAAGCCTGTATTTCTTACAACTATAAAGTACTTGTTTACTTTAATATCTTCCATACAACTGTGACTGAACAGATTCCCCCATATTTAACATATCCCTAACTCCATACTATTTAAAACTGCTTCACAATATAAAAATAAGTTTACATAATGAAATGTTTTATACAAACACTAAAAACAAAAATTGTTTTACTTCTTTTTTCCCCTTTAGTGTCTTTCTAAATGCTAATGACATAATGTGGGAGTATGTTTTAGAGGCAACCCACAAGTTTAACAAAGTCATCAAAAGCCCAGTCTTTTCTCATCCACTTTTTCTTGGAAAGCCATATTTCATAAATGTGATTCTATAGGGTCTCCCATTTATTCACTAATTTCAGTGCTGTTGGTCTTCCTGGGCATCTCCATCTTGCAACACCAGGCTGTTTCAAGTCCAATGTAATCCTGATTCTTCTAGGGAACTCCTTTGCTTTTGTTTCTGTTTCACAAGTAATTTTCTTGAGAAAATTGGAAAATGTTTCACTTGCAAAGTCTTACTATGAGCTTCATCATCAGAAGAATGGAAAGCATCATCCCTTTCTGTTTGATGGCTCCCTTTTTGCTAGACAAACTTTTAATTTCCTCATTAGCATGTTCTGCGTCACAAACTGTCTTAGATCCTAGTGGAAAAAATAGTCTGAAGATAGCTTGATACTGCAGCTTGAATATCATACCTGTCTCTCAACATTCCCTGGCTGGTGGGATAAATGTGCTTCTCTTCTGCCTTGTGTACAGTGAATAATAATTTTCCACAAGAACCATGGTGGTTTCAATTTTACTTTCCCTTTTGCCACAGTTTTGTCAGGATCGCGTTTTTTCTGCTGGTATGATTGGATCTTTACTAATACAGGCCCTCACTGCTTTCTCATGGCCAGGTTTAGAAAATGTATTCAATGTTCCCTTTCAATTAACAAATTCTGCTGTAGAACACCAGTCCAGTTGCTTACTTGTGCTTTTATAAAATTAATGCAGTCTGTTTTGTCCAGTTTTTCTGGTACAGCAAAAAATCTCAGGTTTTCTCTGCACTCAGTCTTCTATTTTTTTTTTTTTTTTGAAAAAGCTCTTCTTGAGATGCTTCATACTCAATCAGCCATTTCTTCATTTCAGTCTCCGAGTCTTGCAGTTTTATCAGTTCACACGAATAGCTAGTTAGTGTCTTCTATTCTTCCCAACCTTATTGTTTCAGGTTTTTTTTATTCCTTCAGTGTTTCATTTATTATAATTGCCTTTGGTTAGATTTTTACCTATAAATTACTGGACACCATATCTTGAACCAAAGCTGAATCTTCAATTGTCATGTGGTGAGCATCTGCAGGATTCTTCCCACCTAATGTTTCTCTTCACCTTCTCTGTTTGATTTTCTTTTAGGTTTTCCATTTTTTGTGCTGGCATCCAGTGTACTTATTAGTTAGTAACTGAATATTACCAAAGTTGACAATTTCACTGGTCCTTTTTTCTCACTTTCTGTATTCACATTGGGAGAGCTGAAATTAAGCTGCACCTAATCAGTTGCTATCACACACTGGACTTCTCCTGAATGTGTGTTGCTATGAGAAAGAGGTTGGATGAGATCACCCATTGCCACACTCTGAGCACTTCTTGACACAAGGGGTAAGATCTGGTCCCTCCCTGTTTGTTGATGTACCAAACTACTGACATATTTTCCATTTGAAGTGCAATTGTCCCTGAAGGAAGAGTATCCTGAAGGGCCTGCAACACTAAAAGTACTGCTCTCATTTCTAGCACACCAATATGCAAGTTCTCCTCCTCGGCAAACCAAGTGCCTTGGACTGTTTTCCACAGAAAATGCCCCCCCACCCCAACTGGGAAGCATCCATGGTCACAATTGCCTTGGAATGAGGGGAATGAATGGATGGCCTTTTATAACCTGATCTGACTGAATACACCACCTTAGGCCTCTCTTGCATATGTGGGTGATTCATATCAGAGTTGACATGGGTTGGTACTGTATTGACCATTGTGTTGCTAGCTTTACCGTAGAATCTTCATGTAGAATCTTGATAAAGGTACTAAATTTATTGCCACTGACATTGATCCTAGAGCTTGAAGGACCAAGTGGGCTGAATTCTTGGCAATGCCGATTATTTTCCTGACCTGTGATCTTATGGTTTGAATTCTTGAGAAAGGCAGTGAAGCTATCAATCAGTTTGTGTTCAGCAGAACATCTATAAATTCCAAATTCTGAGGTGAGTCCAGTTGAGACTTTTCCCAGTTTATGGTTTACTCCCAGATAAGAACACGTGTAGAGAACTTGATCTCTTACCCTTATTAATTGATGCCTGGGCGAGGCAGTAATGAGCCAGTTGTCTAGATATGGAAACACCCGGAATCCTTGCAGTCTCAATTGAGCTGCTGCTACTACTGCCATACATTTAGTGAACACCCTGGGGGCTGTGGTGAGACCAAAGGGCAGAACTCTGAACTGGTAATGACTGCCTCCCAGCCAGAAGTGTGAGTACCGTCTGTTCGTCTTTATGTGATAGTACACATCCTGAAGTCCTGTTGAGCACATCCAGTTGTTCTTGCCCAGAAAAGGGATAATGGACTGAACTGTGACCATCTGTAACTTGGTATGATAAACTGAATTGTTCAAGTTGCTGAGATCCAAAATTGGTCTCTAGTCCCATTTTCTTTGGCACTAAAAAGAATCTTACGTTCCAGATTCTATCTAGTCTGGTGGGACCTCTTGGATGACTTTCTAGCAGCTTTTGTATTTGAATTGCTGCTGCTTTCCTCTGACTGGGTGGAAACATCAGTAAGTTTTCATAGAGTTGGTGGCAAAAGGCAAAAGGGTATTATATAACCTCTGGAAATAATCCTCTGTACCCACATATCTTTTATGTCTAACCAGGCTCTCTGGTGCAGGGATAATTGACTCTGATTGCCTCCAGAGATGGACAGTCAGGCCTCCTTTTAGGACCGCTGGTAGGATCGGTCAGAGAATGAATCTCTGGACCTCTGGTTTTATGGACCACCTCTGCCGCAAGGGTGACATCGACCATAGAAGTTCCCTCTATACCCCTAGGGGAACCTCCTCCATGTGTGTCCTGGAAAGGACCCTGGGTCTTCCTTGAACCACATCTTCTGACGACCTCACTGCTTCCTTACAGAAGGTTCTTTGAGGGATTGAAAAATATACACCCACTGCAGATAAGGTCTTTCCATCATTCCCATACCTGAATAATGTGTCCTTCATTTTGCAGCCAAACAGGGAGATGCCATCAAAAGGAGCATTGATGAATGAAGACTTGAAGGGCTCTGCAAAATAACATAAGTGCATCCAGGCTTACCTCCTGACAGAAATGACTGAACCCACTGCCTTTAAGTTTCCTTCAGCTACATACAAAATTAACCTCATGTAAGAATTGGAAATAGACTTCAGGGTAGCCAACTGAGAAGTCATGGAGGATTGCTCTTCTTCAGAAATGGATCCTGAGAGGGTATTTGAGAGTTCTTTTATCAAATCTCTCTGTAATCTGGTGAAATGTGCCAAATAATTTAGTGACCTTAAGGCAAAGATTGCTGAAGCATAGATACTTCCCAAATCTGTCCATCACCTAAGACTCCCTGTTGAGGGATGAAGAGTGGAACTCTCCTCTGAAAGTTCCTTTTTAGTGGTTGCTGCCATGACCATGGGATCAACAGGCACCCCCTTCCCCCAAAACTGTTTGCTCATAGGCACTGCCATAATTTTGCCTGGTCTCGTATATGTTAAGTGGTGTTGGGTTCTTCCACCCTGCTGACAGATGAACTCAATGAGCTTGTTGGTAGGTGGAGTCACCCAGGAGGTAGATGGGCCAGTACAGAAAGCATACAGTAATACAGACTCCACAGATGAAGGGTTACTGGGTGTCTACTCACCTCTCTGCTTAAGGATTTTCAGGATGTCTCCAAATTAGACCTCTTCAGGAGGTGAACATAAGGATCAAAGTCTGTATCTTCTGTGATAGAATTTTCTGCAGAGTCCAAGTGCTTCCTCTTACACATCATCTTCTTAGGGACCTCCCTCAATAGGATGCTCTGGGGAGTTTATCAGAAGAAGTCAGGATACCCTCATGGGAAGCCTGGGGTTTTTGTACTGGCTGTCCCTGTGGAAAATAGTGATTAGACTCTGAGCACAGAGACATCAGGGCTGTAGACTGCAGATCCAAGGGGTTAGGATCCATCTCACCTGCTGATGCCTCAAAGGCAGACCACCCCAATGAGGGAAAAAGACCTTGGATCTGAAGACACAAGCTTTTGGACCTCTGTCTCTCCCTGCTATAGAGGCAATCTCCCTGAGGTAGAAGCCAGAACTGAGCTAACCTTTGCCAAGATTCAAAAGCATAGAGACAGCTCTGACAACTTCAGAGTCGACTCCAACACCTTAGATCCGACAAGGAGGCTTCGGCTCCAACAGTCCTTGATCTGAATGGACTGAAGTTCTCAGAGCAGATCTCAGATCCGATGATAAGGCCATCCTCAGATCCAAGACAGACTGAGCTGGATGGCTTGGATCAAAGGACTTTGAGACAGTTGCAAGAGTCAGAGAAGGAAATTGTAAAGAGTGTGTGGTAGAGCAGTGGACCTCCTCACCTGAAGGGGTAGGGGACAGGAAGGCACTCATCTGGTTCTGTGCCAAGAGAATCTTTCCACATCTTGTTCTGTTAGATTCTTGGAAGAGCAGGTGGAAAAAACAGAGGGGGATGTGGGTCTCTCTAAAAAAAAGGGGAGGGTACCCAGGAGGTTACTGGATCTACAAAGGGTGAATAAGTTGTCCTTGGCAGGTAACTAATGATGGTTGGATTCAGAAACTTTTTATCAGATCCAAAGGTATCAGATCTGATGATTATTTTCTGTTTAGGATCCAAGGTTGGTGTTGGCTCTGATAAGGTTATCTTTTTCTTTTTAGGATCCAATGATGAGGTCAGATCTGAATGAGGCATCTTTTTTGAATGGTCCAAGGACTTAGAAGTAGTAGTAGACAGACCTGGAGAAGATTTTGAGTCTCTAGTTTTTGGTGCTCCAGATAGAGCCTCTCCAAAGGCAGAAGGAAGCATTATCTTTAATATTAATTTATTTTTACTTTCTACTAGACCTTTGGGATTAAACCCATGACAAATCACACAGTCCTCTTGAAGATGAAGAGGACCCAGACAATATATGCATACAGTGTGGGCATCAGACATTGGTATCTTATCTCCACACTTAAGACTTTTCTTAAACTCAGCTGAGCCTTTCTCTGACACAGCTACCACGGGAAAGGGCACAGTACAGAACAACATTTTATAGATACTCTTTCAGAGGAAATGAAAGTACAGAAAAAAATACCAACAATGGTAAAGAGTGTACACAAATTGCAGAAGAAAGGAATACCAACAATAGTATTCAAGGGTGCAACTGTACGAAAATAAGAAAACTAGAGAAATGCTAAATGACAAAGGTAAGGGATAGAAAGAACTTGAAGAAAATATGGTTTTAACTACCAGAAAAATATGAAAACACTAATCTAAACACTTATCTGCTCGAGAGCAACACTCACCATGTCTTTTGTGTAAAGTGGACAATGAGATCTGAGGTACTTGGGGTTGGTGCATTATGGGTAAGGGAGAACTTCAAGAGTTTTTTGATTGCCACAAGCTCTAGCAATGGCGGAGACAGATCCAACAGATTGGATCCAAACCCATATGTTGAGGATAGAATGAAAACTGACATCAGATAACATTTCTGAAGTACTGCAATGGGGTCTTTCTCCACTTCAAGAAAACAAATAGTTTACCTTGAAAGTTTCTTCTTCAGTGGCACACAAGAATGCAGCAGTGTGTGGTTTTCCAAAGTTTATCTTTTTGCAATAAAGAATAAATAAAATTTCATTGCACACATCTTCCAGTTAAATTGCCTTCCAGTGACAGAAGTTTTGGGTGCTATGGGACAATTATATAAATCCTACCCCTGGTACTTCCAAAGACAAACTTTTGAAGACAAATATATTTTCTAAGTTTACAGCAGCTCTGCAAGCATTTCCTCATTTCTGATATCATGTGATATCTATCTGGCAAATAACACATGGAGAGTAAGGATATAGTCTAACCTCCATGAGGTCTATTTTCCGACAGTACTCCAGAAAAGTGAATGCACCTTGACATGCAACTTGTTGCAGCTAGCTAATAATATATACATATATATCCAGAGTCTTTTATAGTGATTTTTTTTACATCAGGAAAGGGCTGTGCATACAGCCATTAATGTCTTCTTAATACAGGCACCAAATAACAGCCATTGGCTCTTGCAATGGTGCAGATACTTTTCTTGTAACCAACAGAATCCTGTCCATCTTCCTGGAGGTGAGTAGCTGTGATTCCAGCTCTAAAGAGGCACTTCTGCATGAACCCTTGAAGGCTTCTATTATGAAAGGGATGTTAGGAGATCTTGGTTGCTTTATGCTATGAGTTTAATATGTCTTCTTTGTGACCTCTCCTTTATCCTCCAAAAGTCTTCTTTTGAAAAGCATTTCTCCAAACTTCCACTAAAAATATAACCTCATGAAATTCAAGGTATTCCTAAGGCTTACAATCATGGAGGAAAAGCCCAAAGAGAAGGTATCCTCAATGTTTGTATAAAATCCAGAGGGGAGTTGATTTGATTGGAGGTGGTAGAGTTTTGTTCAAATTCTGAAGTGACCAAGAAAATGGGGTCTCTTCCTGGTTTTTTCTATTACCACCACTAAGGCTGACGGCTGAAGTCTTAAGGACAGATCCTGCATATCCTCAAATTCCTTGTATATGAAATATAAGGGGAACCCTTTGGGTACCTGGCTAGAGGACAGCTAACAATGGTGTATGATCCATAGCTATTTCGGGGTCAGGTGCATTCTTTCAAAAGACAATTTTAGACCTGTCTTTGTATTTCGAATATATAGATACTTCATACTCAGTCTGAGCACAACTGCTGGAAAAGCTAAGTGGTACAGCAGTCTACAGAGTCTTAAGAGGCTGTACATCAGATGCATCTTTGTCAGTGTAGGTGATTGGAATCCAATGTCCAGATGGGTTAGGCTTCTACCAGGAATTCTGAAACCTGAATCTTGTGCTATGGGTTCAAGCAAAAAATAAGAAATCATCTCTGAGACAGAAGTAGACTTATGTGAACCTGTGGTCTTTCTCTTAAAATTAACTGGGATGGTGGAAGAGCAGGAGATGTAATAGAATACCTACATTGACATGAAAGGGAATGAATTAGAGGGTAAAAAGTCTTTGACTTGGGGTCAGTGGAAATAACTGACATCTGTCCGAGCTAATACCTATGGTGAATTAAAAATATTAAATATGCCTTAAAATAGACTTCTAGGATATGGGTCAAGAAATATGATTCAAAAATTGAAAAATTTAGGACCACAATATGATTCAAAAATTTAGGACCACATGTGTGGTCCTCAAGATATTTAAACAGTGGATTTCTTGTCCTTAACAGTAGAGTAAATGATCAACATAGTTTAATCCAGTAGGTTCTTAAAAATTCCCTCTTTTTATCCAAATCTTTTGGGTTTCTAATACCATGATGGGAATGGTCCCCATTCCTAAGTCAAAGTACGATTAAAGTTCATGAAATTAGTATTGTTTCAATCTTTGATGTCAGCCAAAAGTGTTCTTCACAACTGCAATGTGCCCAGTAATGACTCCTCCTGCAATTCGTACAGGTTTACATGGATTGGTAACATATCTAAATAAGATTGTAGATTATTTTTTATACGGCCCATTGCTCCTACTATTATTGACACTGTCTTGGTATCTTTCTTCCACATTGCTCTCATTTCTGCCTGCAGATGCTGGTATTTTATGACTTTGTGTCTCTCTCTATGCAAGTCACTTTGTTGCAATTTCAATGATCAACGCTGCTTTTGTCTTCTTTTCAGGAACCACTTTATCCAGTTTTCTAGCATCTATCTTTTGAACTGTTGGTAATGGGTAATCCTAATTGATATTAACCATCATTTTTTATGATGCTTTGTGGCTCATTTCCAGTGTTTTTTGGCCACTTCAATACCATAATGTTTGCACAATCCCCAGTGCAACAGTCTTGCTACATTATTATGCCTTTCAGTATACAGTCCTTCTGCCATTAGTGTGTCGCAACCAGCAACAAGGTATGTGACTGTGTCCAATTCAGGTTTATAAAACCAACATTTGTTGGTTTCTCCCACTTGCTCAATGGACTTTGTAAACCAGCATGTACATAGCCCACTATCTTGGGCTGCCAATATTAACCTTTCATCTCTCGGTTTGAATTTGCCTCTCCTTAACCATTCCTGTGTTCATTCCTGATCAACATGTGGTTCTTCCAGAAGTTTTCTATACCTGCAACTATATTTATGCTTTTTCCACATTTCTTGCCTTCTCATCTGGTCCTTCACCTTATATTCTTTCTTTTGTTTTTTGGCACATTCAGTTGCTGCCTGTTTTTCGTCTACATCTGGTTTGATTTCCATTCCTGCTTGAAGTCAATATGCTTCTGCTGTATTAAGCAGAGAAGTCATCTTAGATTTATTCTCACGTTTCAAAACTTTCAAACATTTGGATCTTGTGAGGTCAGTAAATATGTGTAGAGTCCCATGACTGCAGATCTATACATGTAATCAATTTCAAGGAGACCCATCCCTAATGGGGAATATAGAATCTTGGTATGCACTGATTTTTATAAATCATTTGGTGAGCATGAAGCATCCTTCTTGTTTTAATATCTAATCTATCCAACACATTTTGGGGCCAATCAATCACTCCAAAACTGTAAGTTAGGACAGGAAGAGCAAATTGGTTTATAGTTTGGATTTTGTTCCTAGATGTCAATGCTGTTTGCAGGATTAATTTAAGTCTTCTAAAGTATTCCTTACTTTTATTCACATTTTATTCATGTTTTATTGCTGATCCTTCATCAATTCCCAAGTACTTATACACTCTCTCTTGCTCAAATTATTTTATATCACATTCTTGTCCCAAACTGATGTTTTCCTGGTAATGCAGTCTTCCTGCTTTAAAGGTTGCTTTTGCACATTTATCAAGGCCAAAAGACATTCTAATATCATCTAAAAAAGTTTTGACAACTTTCAGTTCCTCATCTGATGAGCTATACAGTTTTACATCATCGACAAAGAGAAGCCTTTAAACTTTGTTGTTTTCTAGGAGCCAAGTTACAGCCATGGCCTAAGCTGTTAAGTGGACAGCTTAATGGGTTAAGGGCAAGGTAGAATAGCAACAGTGACACAGAGTCACCCTGGAATATCCCCCTTTGAATTTTTATCCCTGGGATAATATGTCCTTTATCATGGGTTAATTGTAAAGTGGTCTGCCACTGTTTCATGGTCACTGTAACATAGATATCAGTGTAGGGTGTATCTTATGCATTTTCAAGCACTCTTTTATCCATGAATGTGGTTTGTAATCAATCCATGCCTTACTTAAATTCTTCCCCTTTTTACAGTTCTCCACTATGACTTTATTTGACAAATGATCCTTTGTTCCATATGAGTTTCTTTTATTGCCCTTTTGTTCTACTGCCATCATTGAATTTTCTTCTAAATGACTATAAACTCTGTTGGCATCAATTGCCGTGTATAGTTTATACGTTTGTCAGAAGGCAAGTTATTTGTCTATAATTTTTGGGGTAGCTTGCAGGTTCACTCTTAAGTAGGAGCATTGTTTTACCTGTTGTTAGCCAGGTTGGTGTCTGTTCGGGATGCACATACAAATAGTTCTTACTCATAGCTAAGTCTTTGTGCAAAGATGTTAATACTTTTAACCAAAAGTTAGGTACTGCATCTGGGCCAGGGGTTTTCCAATTAGAGGCTTTTCTTAACTTTGTTTCAATCTCTGTGGCTGTTACTTCATCCCATTTCATATTCTATACCTTTAAACTTCTTATTCTTTCATTTACTTCTTTTATCCATTTAGCATTGTTCTTGTGTTCCACAGAATCTTCATAGATACTTCCCCAAAATGCATCTATTTATTCTTTTTCTGGCAGGTTTTCAATTCCATTTACCTCGTTTCCCAGTTCTCTATAAAACTTCTTTGGGTCATGAATAAATTGCTTATTTTGTACTTTTCCTTTATATTTATCTGTGTATCTTCCAAGTTTTTTCCAACTGTGCTAAATTTTTTAGTTTATTTGTGATAGAGCCTGGTCTGTTTTAATATTGTGCATTACTTTTATCACATCTATCATTCTCAGTATTTTTGTTGATCTATTCCCTCTTCTATAATCTTTTAACATTGACACTTATCTTAAATGCTTTATAGTTTTCTCAATTTGATACTTCCATGATGGTATTTGATTTCTCCCCTCCCTTTCCCTCACTACCCTGCGCTTTTGTGGTCGAACTTTTATCAGTTATTAGTTTAGCTGCCCAGTAATATATCCGGTTTACTTTTGTTATATTGCATGGATCTCTGTGGACTGTCCTAATTACTGTGCTCATTTGTTTTATCAGACTTCTAACTTTTGGGGTTTTATTAAGCTTCTGCAGTCTAGTTCTTTCATTGATCTTAATATATATATACCTATTAAATCATGCAACTCTTCTCTTAGTTCATTTTCTTCTAGACTAAGGGCACATCCCTTGCTTTCCACTTCCTGCGGGCATTCTACAGAGAGTTCTATAACATCTTCCTGTGGCACCTTCTCCCCAATTTCATCCTGTGCCATTCATTGCTCTACAATATGGGAACTCACTGATCTATTACTCAACATTAGCTGCACCGTTTTTTCCATAGTTTCCTGTTCCTTCCCTTGCTGTCTAGCTTCAAGTGTACTTTTATACTGGTTTCCTGTGGAAGACTCCAAAATATCTTGACATAGCACCTGACCAATTGCTTCCTGTTCCATTGGTCTCCTCTTAATTTGGATATCCATTGCTCTATCCTGTTGTGGTGCTTTCTCCATTAGATTTTCTACACTAAATCCTTCACTTTGCAGGTGCTCCATAACCTCAGTCTCTATTTTTTAACTTCTCTATTACTAATCTCTTTTTCTACTTTTCCTCTTAGTCTTCTTATTTTCTGTATTGTAAAGTTGTCCATGCCTGGATTCTATTGCCTGTATTTTTCTTCAAATATCTTTGGTGCTGCTCTTTTTGCACTGGTTAGTTTTGCTTTATCCTTTGCATAAATATTACACCATATTAAATATCTTTTTCTTTCTCATGTCCATATTTCTTCTTCAGATTTCTCCTGATCTTCCTGCTTCTCCTTATTCAGGAGACTCACTCCATCATGCTGTGATGTAGTCTGTGTTAAACCCTTCTACATGAAATCCTTCACTTCGCAGGCACTCCATAGCTTCAACTTCTTTTTCTTTAACTTCTGCTTTACTAATCTTTTCTACATTCCATCTTTGTGATATTTTTTTATTGTGAAATTTTCCATATCTGGATGTCTTTGCCTGTATTTCTCTCTGAATATCTTTGAGACTGCCTTCCCTGTATTAATTAACTTGGCTTTCTCCTTTGCATAAATATTGCACCATATCAAATCTCTCTTTCTTTCCCATGTCCATATTTCTTTTTTATACTTTTCAAAAATATATAGCCTTTGTTGTTTACATTTTCACACTTCCTCAGATGCTTCTTTTTCCAAACAAATCAGTTTCTTAATATATATATATATATATATATATATATATATATATATATATACTGCTTTTCAAAAATCTGTTGTATTAATTTTTCCTCTAATTTATCTCTTAATCTTTTTGTTTATTCTTGCTGGAAATTCTGGGCTTTTTGCATAATAGTAACCATACATAATTTCTTTCTTATTCTCAATAGTCCACTCTATCGTCTTTCTGGCTCTTCTTTGGCCTACCAATTTTTGGGATTTTTGTGGACTACTTCCTTCTACAATGGGGGGCATCCTCCCCCTGGGCCTGGCCCCATTGTAGGAATGTTACCATATTTTGAAAATTCTACACACTCATTTTTTTCCAGTCCTGGCACTAGTGTGCCTACCAGGACTGGTCACTTTTTTATCCTGGGTCTTGTGCACCCAGTTATCTTTTTTTGTTTTTGACTTACTTCTGTCCATGATATATGCTATATAAATGCAGTAACTATATATAAGTTAATCAATTATCAAAGTACAATTTTTTGTATTAATGATGTTAGACAAAATTAAGCACATAGGCATTTTGGAAAATTGTGATAGTGTCTAACATTACAGGACCCATGACATCATTAAAGTTGTCTTAATCCATTATCATTCATTTTGTTGAACCTTGACTGTGTATTAATCTAATGTGTGTCTTTCAGGGAAGAACCTTTTGAACTGGAATTGATGGAAGGGGTGGGTTTGTTCAAATTGGTATTATTCCAAATCAGGGTGAGTGTTATATCAGGAACATAGATTGTTAAATTAAAATGGTGTACCAGGACTTTCACTGTAAATATTACAATTCTTAAGATCTGCCTACACTGTTTTATGTGGTGATATTCCAAAGCTAAGTGGCAGTTATGGTGTGGAGAATGTAGGGAATCAAGGATGGCTCATGGTAGCCACTGTAGCAACCTTCCATCAAACAGAAATGGTAGTTAATCTAAATGGTCAGGGAAATAAGAATAAAGGGGGCTTACATCACAATTAACATTAAAAGAAAAAACAATGTGATGCCTGTATGGGCAAGTAATCGACTCTACATGATCCACATTTGGTTACTGTTAACTTTAATTTGAAATATATTAACAACTGAAAGGCATTTTTTGTTGATGGGGATTTAGATACTAGGAATAGGGCTCTTACAACTTAAAGTCTGTTTAAATGGGAAAATGAATTAATAAATGAATGGGGGATACAGGTGGGTTGTTGCCGAATGTTGGGTGGTGCCAAAGGGTAAAAGGAGGGTGTTGGAATATATTCAAATAACTATATTAAAATAAAAGCAAGTTGTACATGGTTTTGTTCAGCCATTATCATGTTTGTGTGTGGTCTCCTACCATAATCGCCAAAATCCCTAATTAGCAGCATTCTTAGGCTGTGGTAGTTTTGTGCTTGTAATAATAAGTCATGGTACCAGGTTAGTTGTTAACACCATTTCATTTTTCTTGAAGGGGAAAGCATTTGTGCATTGCTCTAATGCACGCCTGGTCTGAATGGGTATATCTCACTTTTTGAGTGTGATGGGCTCCGTCTTATTTCCAAACCATTTATATTAACTACCACTGCTGTTTGATGGAAGGTCACTACACCGACAACCATGAGCCACCTTTGATTGCCTACACTACCCCAAACCATAACTGCCACTTAGCTTTGGAATACCACCGCATAAAACAGTATTGGCACTGCTCCAACTCACAACTTGTTAACACACTCACAAAGAGTTGCTAATGGATATGAATATTAGGGGGTATAGTGTATAGATCACGTCTGAGTTTCCACATGGAAGTACACAACCACGTTATCACTAATAAGTGCACCAACCTCTTCTACTTGTAAAAAACGGAATTTATTTCAAACACACTGAGCCGTACAAAACCTTGGGAGGTGGACAGTTAACAGAATCCTGCAATACAGAAGTAGCATATCATGACAAGGAAATTTTGCAGCACACTCGATATGTAAACAACAGTTTACAACCTACATAAATTGTGAGAACGGGGATGATGGCTAATGCAGATGGCAGCGTGCAACAACAAATAGCATAAATGAGCTTTACACTAAATTGTTACACTTTAGGCAATCCAAAATGATAGCCTTATCAAACACCTTAGCAAATATGAATCAGACCATATAAACCTCTACTGAAAATTCACAGCAATAAACTGCTTGCTATATAACAAAGAAAAAAAAATCACCAAAGTCCATCTATCAATTGACATACTGAAGTGTCAATATTTATATCTTAATCTGATACATGTTCCCCAAAAAAGAATAAAGATTCTGGTCAAATGCTCTGTATATTCTTTAGAAAGCAATCACATGAAGCTTTTTTACCCCTGCAGTCCAAAATCCTATCAGTCAGTGGCTGAAATTTAATTTGATAAGAAGGCTTGATGTTACTTGAATGAAACAGGACAGAATAAAAAATAAGGTTCTGAAGGATTCTGGAAAGATGAATTACACCACTGTGTAATGAAAACTTGCCAAGTTCAAGAAATAATAATTTTCTGTTATTAGATAAGTTATTTGATAGTGGACTGACCCTTTACTCTGTGCTAGGGTTACACCCCCCCCACACACACTGCACAGTCAAAATTATGTCAAGAAAATAAAACTAACCCCCCACCCCACACCACACACACACACACACACACACACACACTGCACAGTCAAGATTATGTCAAGAAAATAAAACTAACAGTTGTACTGAAAGGCCAGAAGGAAAAAGAAAAGGAGCCATACAGCACTGAAGGTTGGTTGCTTCATATCAAATACTTATACACAGAGGACAACAAAACAGCACAGGTCTATGAAGGTTCTAATTTTAAATGGATGCATGCTGAAAGGACATGAGACCATTGTAGGTTTTGCAATAAGCATGCTACTTTCTGGGCTAAAATTAAGGTTTGTTTGTAAAATTATAAGGAAAAAAAAAGTCTTCCTTGAGTCATGAATATATAAAAACATGGTTTAAAATACATCAGTGGCATGGCTGCTGTGCTAATAAAGTCTTGTATTTACGAAGAAGGCATGCATATAGCTTGGGAAATTCAAAATCATAAGAAAAGCCATTTAGTACTAAAAGATTTTCGGCTTTTCCCAGTTAGGCTTCGCCACAGCAAAACTCCGGTCTGCACATGATTGGCAGCGGATTTTTATGTTGCCGAGTTGCCACCCCGACCGACGCCCAACCTTCAACGAAGGCATGCCCATTCATACTCGCACCTACCTTTATGTCTTTAACGTCACTAAGGTGAGTTACTATAACAATGATATGGTGCACTGTCACTGTTTTGGTGCTGAAATATTATGCAACATCCACCCGAAAAACACACTAAACTGTTGCAACTCTCAGCAAATCACTTGCAGTAAAAGGATTACAACTACATTCTTTACTATTCCAGCAGTTATGGTTATAGTAATTTCTCCTGATTATGTAAATGAATTGTTAAATCTTCAATTAACCAACTTATTGTATCTAAGATGACTGCTAAAATGGCAAATAGACTGTAACCACTGTTTATTTTACACAGGTGATGGCCAAGTATAAAATTTCTTCTAAAAAGCTTCACATTTTGTATGGTCTTTTCATAATGACTGCATATAAAGTACAGTTGTGTAAAATCTAATCGTAACAGTATATGTCCTTTTCACTGTCGCAGTATTATTCATCACCTCTGGGATCTCCTGCCAAGGACAGCCTAATGTCCAGCAAGCCATTATTACCTAGGAGCTTTATACATCAGACCTATGCTCTCCACCTAAGTGTAGGGCAGAAGTGAAGTGCCCATAAGAACCAGGACCCCCAGTGGAAAGGAGGACATGTACATCTAGAAAAAGGAAGGAAGGAAGAGAAGGGGAAGAACCTCATGGCCAGAATGAAACACCACCCATAAAAAAGAAGAGAAAAAGAAAAGGTGGCAAGAGAGAGGGAGTGAATACTGCAACAGTAAAGATAATGACATTTACTATTATGGTAAGATTTTACACAACCATACTATGTCCTTCCATATCACTGTTGCAGTATTCATCACCTCCAGTACAAAAGCTACTGTGAAGGTAGTGAGGAGAAGCCCTCCGTAAACCCATGAAGTACAGACTTTGCACATCCTGACCTGGCTCTGGAAATAACCAATTTGTAATGTTTACTGAATGTATAAACAAAAGGCTAAATAGCAGCTTCACATATGGAGTTGGTGTTCAAATCCTTGAAGAAAGCTCCCAAAGAAGCCACTGCCCTTGTATGAGCCTGGACATAAGCAGACAACTGTTTGTCTTGAAAATTATAACAAAAGGAAATGATCTTGGGAATCTAGAATGAGATGGTTGGTTTAGAGACTGCCAAACCAATGTCCTGGTGTAAAAAGAAACAAAAGAACTTGCACAGCTGAAGTTCACTTGCAGTTGCAAAAGTTCACATGGAAAAATATGAGTTAAATCTACAAACAACCCACTACCTAAAGAACTTGCACAGCTGAAGTTCACTTGCAGTTGCAAAAGTTCACAAGGAAAAACATACACAGTTAAATTTATGTAAGACAAATTCATAGACTCGGACTAATAATTTAATTTAAGTCATGCACTAGTGCATTCTGTTTGTAGTGTTGAATCTGCTGGAAGCATATCCCCACTCTCACTTACCCACACTCACAGGCCTTTTCCTGCTGAAGGTGAAGCTACATTAACACTTCAGCATATTTTATTCTTATCAGTGTAATAGATCCCTGGAAAAGAGATTGAAAAGCCCATAACTATAATTAGAAGTTATGTACTCACCATAACGTTCCATCTGAGTAGGTGTATTCATTTGTCTGCAACCTGTGGGTTATGGATCCGATATCGGATCCGAACCGGCATAGTTTTCCAGCTATGGATCCAAGCTCTCAGCTCCTCCCCTCACCCATAATGCCCTGCTCTACCCTCATGACCTCAGATCGAGTTTGCCAAAGCAACAATACCCTCAAAAGGGTAACAAGTAATATGCAGGAAACTGAAAGGCCAGGGGGATAGGAGGGCGGGATGGTTGCAGACAAATGAATACACCTACTCAGATGGAACGTTATGGTGAGTACATAACTTCTAAATCTGAAGTAGGATATTCATTTGTCTGCAACCTGTGGGACAGAGTCCCCAGCTACCTGAATCTTGGGCGGCCATCATGGAAGGATATTCCGGAGCACCGCAGAGCCAAAGGATGCTCTACCCCTAGATGCAAGATCCAACTTATAGTGAGAAATAAATGTATGAGATGAAGCCCACGTGGCTGCTGCACAAATATCATCTAGAGGAATCCTAGCCTTGAAGGCTGCCGAGGTAGATACTGACCGGGTTGAATGGGCATGAACACCCTCCGGTGCGGGCCTTCCTGACGCTTGATAAGCCAATACAATGCACTGTGAAATCCAGCGGGATAGAGAAACTTTGGAAATTGGCTTGCCCAAATTGAATTTTGCAAAGGAAATAAACAGCTGGTCGGATTGCCTATGACCAGCTGTCCTGCTGAGATAAAATCTTAGTTGCCTGTGAACATCTAGTGAGTGTAGCCTATATTCACCTTTGTTTTCATACTTAGGGAAGAAAACAGGGAGGTTAATGGATTGATTGATGTTTGCTTCAGAAGCGATTTTAGGAAGGAAGGACGGGTTGGTCCTGAGGGAGACACGGTCCGGATAAAAACCAAGTAAGGAGGTTTAGCTGATAAAGCTTGAAGTTCAGAAACTCTCTTGGCTGATGTAATGGCTACCAAAAAGGCTGTCTTGTAAGACAAGAATTTGAGATCCACTGTAGCCGCTGGCTCGAAGGGGAGCGGTCAAGGCCTGTAGGACCAAAGAAAGGTCCCAAGGAGGAACTGCTTGCTTTATAGGGGCCTGAGAAGGAAAGTACCCTTAAGAAAAGTTTTGCACAATTTGGCTGACATAAGAGGAAGAGACTCTTGACCAATGTGATAGTGAGAAATAGCCAGTTGAACTTTGACTGTGGAACTGCTGGCACCATCATTAAAGAGAGAGGTTAGAAAATCAAGCACTACAGGGAGAGGAACCGTGAAGGGATCTAGGCCTTGCCGCTCCGCCCACACAGAGAAACGCTCCATTTGCTTCGTAAACCTTTCTAGTGGATGGTTTATGAGCCGCCACTAAAATAGCCTTTACCGGAGAAGAAATACCGAGTCCTTATCAAGAGTGGAACTGGAGCAGCCAAGCGGTCAGCTTCAGGTTGTCCAGGTTCGGAGGAGAAATGCACGAAGGATGGGATATCAGATCCGAATGGGATCTAGAATCCAAGGAGGATTCACCGAGTGAGACCTTATGAAGGGGAACCAGATCTGGCGAGGCCAGAATGGAGCAATGAGAATCATTCTGCAACCCACCCGAGAGGCTTTCTGAAGAACTTGCAGCATCAGAGGCAAGGGTGGATAGGCATACAGAAGACCGGGTGGCCAAGCATGCACCAGAGCGTCTCTTGGGGTACCTCCGGAGGAGGTATTAGAGCGAAAACTGTCGCACTTGGTGTTTGAGGGAGAAGCAAAAGATCGCATGAAGGGTTCCCCACCGTGCGAATATGCGTTCGCTACTAGACAATTGAGAGACCACTCGTAAGGAGTCAGAATGGTGCGACTGAGCTTGTCCGCTAGGATGTTGGACCGACCGGAATGTGCGTTGCTATGAGAAAGCGATTGGTGGAGGTTGCCCATTCCCAAACTCTCATGGCCTCTCGACAAAGAGGGTAAGACCTTGTTCCCCCTTGCTTGTTGATGTACCAGACAACAGACATATTGTCCGATTGTATCGCAATTGTTCCCAAGGGAAGAAAGTCCTGAAGTGCTAGCAACGCTAAGAGCACTGCTCTCATCTCTAGAACATTGATATGCAGTAAGGTCTCTGAATCGCTCCACGTGCCTTGGACTGTCCGGCCCGCAAAGTGCCCCCACCCGAGGCGGAGGCGTCCGTGGTCACCGTGGCGAGAGGGGAGAAGCACAAAATGGGCGACCCTCGTGGAGATCCGGGGAGTGGAGCCACCACAAGAGGGACCGCTTGCAAGCCTTGCTGATCGCTATGGGATGATGCATGGGGAGAGCAAGGTATGACCACTGAACTAAGAGCGTCCACTGTAGAATGCGATATGGAGCCTGGCAAGAGGAAGAAGTGCTATCGATGAAGCCATGGACCCTAGAGCCCTCAGGACCAACTCCGCTGGAACAGAACATGAATGGAGAATGGCCCGCACCTGGAGCTGCAGATTTAGAACTCTGTCCGCAGTGAGGAAGGCTCGTAAACTCCTTGTGTCTAGTCTGGCCCCTATGAAATCTAAGAGCTGAGGGGCCAGGTTGGACTTTTTTGTATTTATTGTGATGCCCAGAAATGGAGCAAGATGGAGAAAGGAGTCTCGCGCCGAGAGAAGTAGATGCCTTGTTGGGGCGGTAAGGAGCCAGTCGTCCAGGTAGGGAAGTCCTGCACCCCTGAAGCCTCAGGTGGGCCGCTACCACTGCTAGTACTTTGGTAAACACCCTGGGGCTGTGGTGAGACCAAAGGGAAGGACCCGGAACTGGTAGTGACTGGCTCCCAGCCGGAAGCGGAGAAACCTCCTGGAGCGCCTGTCCATTAGGATGTGGTAGTACGCGTCCTTGAGATCTATCGAGCACATCCAGTGGTCTTCTCCCAGAAGGGGGAGAATAGATTGTAGAGTGACCATTCGGAATTTTTCTTTGGGGACTGCCAGATTCAAGAGAGAGAGGTCTAGGATTGGTCTTAGTTCCCCCGTCTTTTTTGGCACTAAAAAGAATCTGGAGTAGAACCCTGATCCGATCTGGTCTGGGGGAACGGGCTGGATGGCTCTTTTCTCTAGCAGATGGCCAATTTCTGCCAAAGCAGCCTCCCTTTGACCGGGTGGTACGTCTGGGAGGGACTTCATCTTTGGAAGGTGAAGGAAAGGAATGCGATATCCCCTGGATATGATTTGGAGAACCCAGCGGTCCGATGTTATGGACTCCCATGCCGCTAGGTGCCCAACGTCCCGACTGCCTCCAGAGTAGAGCAGTCGGGCAACCCTGAGTTTCCACATGGAAGTACACAACCACGTTATCACTAATAAGTGCACCAACCTCTTCTACTTGTAAAAACGGAATTTATTTCAAACACACTGAGCCGTACAAAACCTTGGGAGGTGGACAGTTAACAGAATCCTGCAATACAGAAGTAGCATATCATGACAAGGAAATTTTGCAGCACACTCGATATGTAAACAACAGTTTACAACCTACATAAATTGTGAGAACGGGGATGATGGCTAATGCAGATGGCAGCGTGCAACAACAAATAGCATAAATGAGCTTTACACTAAATTGTTACACTTTAGGCAATCCAAAATGATAGCCTTATCAAACACCTTAGCAAATATGAATCAGACCATATAAACCTCTACTGAAAATTCACAGCAATAAACTGCTTGCTATATAACAAAGAAAAAAAAATCACCAAAGTCCATCTATCAATTGACATACTGAAGTGTCAATATTTATATCTTAATCTGATACATGTTCCCCAAAAAAGAATAAAGATTCTGGTCAAATGCTCTGTATATTCTTTAGAAAGCAATCACATGAAGCTTTTTTACCCCTGCAGTCCAAAATCCTATCAGTCAGTGGCTGAAATTTAATTTGATAAGAAGGCTTGATGTTACTTGAATGAAACAGGACAGAATAAAAAATAAGGTTCTGAAGGATTCTGGAAAGATGAATTACACCACTGTGTAATGAAAACTTGCCAAGTTCAAGAAATAATAATTTTCTGTTATTAGATAAGTTATTTGATAGTGGACTGACCCTTTACTCTGTGCTAGGGTTACACCCCCCCACACACACTGCACAGTCAAAATTATGTCAAGAAAATAAAACTAACCCCCCACCCCACACCACACACACACACACACACACACACACACTGCACAGTCAAGATTATGTCAAGAAAATAAAACTAACAGTTGTACTGAAAGGCCAGAAGGAAAAAGAAAAGGAGCCATACAGCACTGAAGGTTGGTTGCTTCATATCAAATACTTATACACAGAGGACAACAAAACAGCACAGGTCTATGAAGGTTCTAATTTTAAATGGATGCATGCTGAAAGGACATGAGACCATTGTAGGTTTTGCAATAAGCATGCTACTTTCTGGGCTAAAATTAAGGTTTGTTTGTAAAATTATAAGGAAAAAAAAAGTCTTCCTTGAGTCATGAATATATAAAACATGGTTTAAAATACATCAGTGGCATGGCTGTGCTAATAAAGTCTTGTATTTACTAAGAAGGCATGCATATAGCTTGGGAAATTCAAAATCATAAGAAAAGCCATTTAGTACTAAAAGATTTTCGGCTTTTCCCAGTTAGGTTTCACCATACAGCAAAACTCGGTCTGCACATGATTGGCAGCGGATTTTATGTTGCCGAGTTGCCACCCGACCGGCCCAACCTTCAACGAAGGCATGCCCATTCATACTCGCACCTACCTTTATGTCTTTAACGTCACTAAGGTGAGTTACTATAACAATGATATGGTGCACTGTCACTGTTTTGGTGCTGAAATATTATGCAACATCCACCGAAAAAACACACTAAACTGTTGCAACTCTCAGCAAATCACTTGCAGTAAAAGGATTACAACTACATTCTTTACTATTCCAGCAGTTATGGTTATAGTAATTTCTCCTGATTATGTAAATGAATTGTTAAATCTTCAATTAACCAACTTATTGTATCTAAGATGACTGCTAAAATGGCAAATAGACTGTAACCACTGTTTATTTTACACAGGTGATGGCCAAGTATAAAATTTCTTCTAAAAGCTTCACATTTTGTATGGTCTTTTCATAATGACTGCATATAAAGTACAGTTGTGTAAAATCTAATCGTAACAGTATATGTCCTTTTCACTGTCGCAGTATTATTCATCACCTCTGGGATCTCCTGCCAAGGACAGCCTAATGTCCAGCAAGCCATTATTACCTAGGAGCTTTATACATCAGACCTATGCTCTCCACCCAAGTGTAGGGCAGAAGTGAAGTGCCCATAAGAACCAGGACCCCCAGTGGAAAGGAGGACATGTACATCTAGAAAAGGAAGGAAGGAAGAGAAGGGAAGAACCTCATGGCCAGAATGAAACACCACCCATAAAAAGAAGAAGAAAGAAAAGGTGGCAAGAGAGGGGTGAATACTGCAACAGTAAAGATAATGACATTTACTATTATGGTAAGATTTTACACAACCATACTATGTCCTTCCATATCACTGTTGCAGTATTCATCACCTCCAGTACAAAAGCTACTGTGAAGGTAGTGAGGAGAAGCCCTCCGTAAACCCATGAAGTACAGACTTTGCACATCCTGACCTGGCTCTGGAAATAACCAATTTGTAATGTTTACTGAATGTATAAACAAAAGGCTAAATAGCAGCTTCACATATGGAGTTGGTGTTCAAATCCTTGAAGAAAGCTCCCAAAGAAGCCACTGCCCTTGTATGAGCCTGGACATAAGCAGACAACTGTTTGTCTTGAAAATTATAACAAAAGGAAATGATCTTGGGAATCTAGAATGAGATGGTTGGTTTAGAGACTGCCAAACCAATGTCCTGGTGTAAAAAGAAACAAAAGAACTTGCACAGCTGAAGTTCACTTGCAGTTGCAAAAGTTCACATGGAAAATATGAGTTAAATCTACAAACAACCCACTACCTAAAGAACTTGCACAGCTGAAGTTCACTTGCAGTTGCAAAAGTTCACAAGGAAAAACATACACAGTTAAATTTATGTAAGACAAATTCACTCGGGACTAATAATTTAATTTAAGTCATGCACTAGTGCATTCTGTTTGTAGTGTTGAATCTGAGGAAGCATATCCCCACTCTCACTTACCCACACTCACAGGCCTTTTCCTGCTGAAGGTGAAGCTACATTAACACTTCAGCATATTTTATCCATAACCCACAGGTTGCAGACAAATGAATATCCTACTTCAGATAATTAGATGCTGAGACTCAGGTTAAGTTTTTAGAATTCAGTCACCTTGCTTTTGTATCCAGGAACTTTCTACCTCACTGATTGTTTATGGTAGTAAACCATCTGCGGGATTTCTTCCCTCTCCGCTCACTTCGCTCCCCTGCCTTTCCCCCATATCCTACCCTCCCCCAGCACTTCTACTCATATCTCAAGCAAACCACTCCCTCTCATTCCTCTGAATCAATTATATACAACTCTACCTTGTCCATACCCACATTTCATTCACACCTTACCTACTTTTATTTAACCAAACTTATCTGCTTCCCCTTACATCCATCAGCTTGAATTCTCACCCCTCTACTATAATTCTTTGCATCTTACTCTATTTTACCATCACAATACTATCGCCACCTCAAACTATCTTACAATAACTCCAGGCTTACCATCTTCTCTTCTATTATACACAAACTAACATTGTGCCATAATTGTACTACTGACCAGTCACATCTCCCCCACCCCTCCTTATCACAAATCACAGGGCAAAACACCTAACCACGTTGTCAAAGCCCACCCTGAAGTCAAAACATTTCCAACCTCATCTTTAGCTGCACAAACATCACAAGGCAACATAATTTCTATTTATACCCGATATTACATTATAACACATAAATACCACTTTTACTATTTTTAAACCCACTATCACGGTTGACATGCTCCTCTTAACCTGCCTAGCTTCTTTACTCTTAATTCTCAACCTCGCTACAGCTATATTCTTGCTTACCCCCACACATCAATACACATCAACAACACCCTCCCAACCATCACCCCAATAAACACAACTTCTCACATATCTCCTCGCAGCATTTCCCCTATACCCTCCCATATTATTCAAGCCACTAATTGGCCTCCTCACCTACAATACCACACTTGACCCCAGTATCATCACCTAAGAATAAAAAACACTTCCCATGGTACTCCTTCCTCATCACCTACCTACTCAAATGTGGAGACATACATCCTAACCCTGGCCCACCGTCTAATCCTAACCAAGAGAGTAACCCCAAAAATGTAAACATACTTACACTGAACCTTAGAAGTATATGTAAAAAAATAGCCCCATTGCATGCCTGGATTGATCAAAATAAACCTGACATACTAGCCCTTACAGAAACATGGCTATACCTCGGTGTAAAAGACTCAGACATAATACCTCCAAACTTTGCAATAACCAGAAGCGATGGATCTAAAAAAGAGGGGAGGGATAGCACTTCTATATCCCTCTATGCTCAACATCACACCCTACACCAGTAATATACCCTCTATGCTCAACATCACACCCTACACCAGTAATATAGCCACCTTTTACAATGCAGAGATACTAATCTTTTTTGAACCTTAACATATCAAAAATAATTTGCATAATGGTAATATATATCCTACCAGGTAACAATATACCAGTGTTAGAAAATATTTTATCTTGGACATCCCAAACAATAAACCTCAAAACAATAATCTTAGGAGACGTAAATATAGATTGGCAAACCGCAGCTTCCAACTCCCCCACAAATAGTATATATCTGTATGCTTTTTCTCAGATGATCAATACTCCAAGATACAGCAAAGATCTCACCTGCCAACCAACCCTAGACTGGATCCTAGTATCCCACCCTGTCAATTACCCCTCTTCCGGTACACTGTATGGCTCCCTCAGCAATCTGCCACCTTATTCCCTTAGAACAAACTTCCAACAACTAAGAGTACACACTGTAAAATCAGTTAGGAACTCAACTAATTTTTGTCAGCATAAATTCAACCATCTCCTACATGAAATAGACTGGACACCCCTTAAACAACTACCCCTTAATGATGCTGTACTATGCTTTAATAATACCTTCCTTTACATACTCAATACCCTAGCTCTTATTCATATGAAAAGAATCAAAAAGAACTCAGCTCAATGACTCTCTAAAGAATGTAAACACCTGATGAAGCAAAGGGACCTAGCCTGGATAACCTGGAAACATAACAAAAATTAACAAAATCATGTTAATTTCAAAACACTACGTAACAAAGTGACAAAACTAATCAGCAGAGATAAGAAGTCATATTATTCCCAGCTTCAACTCCAACATAAAATCAACCCCAATAAATTTTGGGACTCCATACCTTCTCTACTTAACTCTGGAACAAATAGAGACCACACCCTATCACCTGACACCCCTCCATCACAAATAGCCAAAAACTTTAACAAGCACTTCATAAAATCAATATCAGACCTACTTACTAACACTCCTAATGCTGGACCCCCCACCCTTCAACCTATTCAGACACCAATCCCAGATCATCAACTACTACTAACTCTGTCATTAATAACCCCCCTACTCAACAAAATGTCATACAAACCCCATTCTCACTTCAGCCCATAACTACTAGCACAATTAAGAAACTGCTACATAAACTAAAACCCTGCTCTACCTCAGCTGATAATCTTCCACCACACTACTTCAAACTGGTAGCTAATTCAATCACCTACCCAGTCAGTATCCTTATAAACAGGTCTTTATCTGAATCAGAGGTACCTACCATATGGAAACAATCTAACATCACCCCCATCCACAAAGGAGGCAACTCCTTTGATCTATCCAATTTCCGTCCTATATCCATCTTGTCACCCATATTCAAAATTCTCAAGAGGAGTATCCATCAGCAGGTAATACAGTATCTATTGCAAAACAATCTTTTAACCAAAATCCTACAGCCCTATTATCTTAAAAGACACCATAAACAAGGCCAGTGATGCAAGATGCTATACAGCCTCAGTATTCCTTGATCTCTCCATGGCCTTTGACAGTGTCTCACCCCTTACTATTGAACACCCTGTCTAACTTAGGTTTCTCACATAACACAGTAAAATGGTTTCAGTGGTAACTCAAGGATCATAAACAAGCAGTGAAACAATCCAATGAACTCTCACCCTTTCTCGACAACCCTACTGAAGTCCCTCAAGGCTCCATCCTAGGACCCCTACTTTTCAACATTTTTATAAACAACCTTCATACCGCCTCTCACCATGGGACCCTCATTCAGTATGCTGATGATTCCACCATAATCTGTACTGCTCAATCACTACCAGAACTACTTTCAAAAACTCAACAGTCCTTCACTGCAGTCGAATCCTGGCTAAGAAATGACTAACTCTTCCTTAATCCAAGAAGACAAAACTAGTACTCTTTCATCCCAAGAACACCTCTCCTGTCACTGATCATTTTATCATCCTTTTATCTGTCAACACTGGCATAGAAATAGTACAGGAAACCAAACTTCTAGAAGTCATCATTGACAATAAACTGTCATTCAACCCCCATATACAGCAAAATATAAAGAAAACTCATCAAAAACTGGGACTCTTATACAGAAACAAACATTTCTGTACTGCAGCAATCAAAATTATCCTTGCAAAAACATTTTTACTTCCCTCCCTTCTTTATGATGCCCCTTTTGTAACTAACTTACAAACTTCTACTATAAGCAAGATAGAACAGTGCTACAACAAAATTAAGTTTGCCACAAACTCTAAATATCACACACATCACTGTAAACCACTCCTAGAACTAAGCTGGCTTGAACTCCCCAACCAACTTGCCTTCATTCAGCTATCCACATTGCACAACCTTATTTTCAAGCCTACTGCCTGCCCTGCACTAGCCAATCTATTCACAACTTACACACTAAATCGATCCCTATGATCAGAAGACAAAAATCTCTTGGCTATCTCAAAACCCACAAGAAAACCAGGTCACACACTGTATTCATACTCTGTCTCTATACTTTGGAATTCATTACCTCTAGCTAACAGGTCTATGCCTGGCCCTACCCAGTTCAAAGCCTCTTTAAAAAATCATCTCAAAAAGACATGGCTCTGCTCCTGCATAAAGCCTGCCTGGTGCTCAGCACTTCCACTTCCTCCACACTAGCCTCATCCTCCTCTCACATTTCAATCCTTCACAGTCTGCAAGATCCTAAGGCTTTTCTAACTCCTCCTCTGTTTCTATACCATAACCTTAAGCTACTTATCAGGCTGTATTGCTTCTATTCTTTTTACCTCTCTCACTATCTTTCTGTATCTCGAACTTTCTGGTTACTATTTTCCTAACTGAAACCAACATTCTAGTTATTTATTTATTTATTGGTTGGTCATGTACTATAGCAGTGTCATACATTGCACTACCTACATACTATTTCTTTGGACACTACATCATGTACAGTGAGTGACTATTATTGTCTATAATGTTTTAACTATATAGAATCATCTAGCTGTGCAGCATATATATTGTAACAATGTGTAACGTAGTTTATTCTTTCAACTTATTTTGTATAGTATTTTCTAATGTGATTTGTACTGTATTGGATTTTACTTTATTGTACTGCATGTGGAGCTTTTCTCCCTGGGCCTCTGCTGAAAATGGGTTTTGTAGACCCAGTCAGACCACCTGGTAAACAAATGTCAAATAAATAAATAAATATATAAATAAAAAAGTTGATCAGATTTATGAAAGGCATTTGTTCTGTCTAAATATCTGAGCTATCTATGCAAGTCCACGGTATGAAGAACCTTCAAACTAACAGATTGCGGAGAAGGGGAAAAGGAAGGAAGCTGGATAGACTGCTTAAGGGACAACTCATTAACCATCTTGGGCATAAAAGGATTCATACGAAGACCCTGTGTCTATACTAAAAAAAGAAAAATGAGGGACTGTCAGCAATGCCTGGAGTTCAGATACTCTTCTCGCAGACATTAAGCAACCAGTAAAACTGCTTTCCTGGTGAAATGTTGCAAAGCAGCAGGCTCAAAAGGAGCCAGAGTCATTTTTCAAGGACAAAAGTAAGATTCCAAGAAGGAGGAATAGGCTTTCGTCTGTGTCTGATATGGACACCTTTTAGAAATTGCTTGACCTCAAATCTAGAGACCAGATGAGGCTTTGGTGGTAGACAGGCAGAAATTGCCGACAAGTAAGCTTTCAGGAGAAGGGAAGTCTGAATGAAGAGGTCAAAGCTAGAATCAGAGATGCTGCAGCCAACTGGCATAGTGTGTCCGGTGTAGTGTATGACTGAAGAATGCCAAAGAAACTGAAAAGTAAGGTGTACAAAACAGTGGTGTGACCAGTACTACTGTATGGTACAGAAGCCTGGGCAGTAAAGGCAGAGCAGGTGAGGAAGCTAGACATGATGGAAATGAAGTACCGGAGATAGGTGGTAGGATGTACACTGTGGGACAGATGAAGAAATGAGGACATAAGAGCAGAAGCCAAAGTAACTACAACTGCAAAAAAAAAAAAAATCAGATTATGGTAGTTTGGATACATGCAGAAAAGCAGAAGACAATCTGGTGAAGAAGATTTGGAACAGTCAGGAAGAAGGCAAAAGGAAATGAGGGCAAGAGGTAGATGGGCTGTGTGAGAGAAGATCTGCAACAGTCATGCATGAGTGTTGAAGATGGCTAGAGTATAGCACTGAATCAAGGGGGTGGCAACAGTTGACATGACACCCCGGCCCCATGTAGAAAATGGGAAGAAAGGGGTTGATGATGATGATGATGAGCTTTTACTGAAGAATGTGCCAAGCCAGC
This sequence comes from Protopterus annectens, assembly GCF_019279795.1. NCBI lineage: Eukaryota > Metazoa > Chordata > Ceratodontiformes > Protopteridae > Protopterus > Protopterus annectens. The sequence goes on along the minus strand of NC_056741.1, from coordinate 1,119,861,568 downwards.
ATGTAGCAGATCACACAGGTAGGAAACAACCAAGAGGACCCCACACTGAAAAAGGATCCTGGTGATGTTTAAGTCACTAGACAAAAACATCTCTTCCACTTGGACATTTATCATTTTCTGGTATTAGGTTTCCTGGCCTCCTGCATGACCTGAAAGGAATCAAAACCCTATTACCCAAAGTGTCAGTTGAAGAATGAACAAATGAAGGTGAAGGACAGATCTGTCCTAAGTAAGAAGGTCTTTGGGTGAGGTAAGTTGTGATGCCTACAACTGGCCAGATGCAATAAGAGGGGAAACTGGAGCTGTCTGGGCCAGAAGGGAGTCACCAACAAGATTTCTGGAAAGTCCCCCTTGATCTTGTGAAGGACCTTGGGAAGAAGAGGAAGGGGAGGAAAATAATAAAGGAACATTCCCTTGCAAGTGAAAGACATGGCGTCTACATTCCAAGCCAAAGGACTTGAGACTCTGGAACAGAAATGAAGAAGTTACCTGTTCATAGAGGTGGTGAAGAGATGCACTTCAGGAATATCCCAATAATGAACTATGTTCAAAAACAAATCTCTGTGAAGCATCCATTCCTGTGGCTGTGTCCTAGAGAGAGAATCTGCCACAAGATTGCACTATAAAGGTATGCAGACTGCCTGCAAGGTCACCTGAAGATTAATGGCCATTCCCCATGCTTGAAGGGTTAGTCTTCAAAGAAGGTAAGACCTTGTACCCCCTTGCTTGTTGATGTACCACATGACTGTAGTCTTGGCTGTATAAACCTTTAAGGGATGTGGCACCCAGACTGAGCAAAAAGCTTGAAGAGCCAAAATGAGAGCCCTCACTTCCTTAATGTTGATGTGATCTGCCCCATACTGAACGGACAAAAGGTCCTGAACCTTCCAGATGCCTGAAGTGGCTCCCCATGCCAGCTCTTAGGCATCAGAGAAAAGTTCCTGGGATGGCTAAAGAAAGTACAGTTTTGTACCTACCATAAATGTAGATGTCCGAGAGGAATGCATCTGCAGTCTTTACAAATGGGTTGTCCTGTCGTCAGGCAGCCCTTCGGTCGGCTGGATTCCAAAGTCTGGGTCTGGCTTCGGCTGGTGTCGCACTTCACCCGACGTCATTGCGGCAGTCATTCGGGTATAAAGGCATCAGCCGACGCCATTTTCCTCAGTGTTTCTTGCCCCAGATGCCAGGTGCCCTCTTGGATGGCTAAATTTGGATAAATGCCAAAGTTTTCAAATAGTAGAGAGCAAACACACAAAATAAGCATGTATGTACATATATACAAACAAATACACCATAATAGATCCCCCCCAAGCTAGCTGAAGATTGGTAAGTACCCTAGGAGTACCTCAGAGGGAAGGAGGGTGGGTAATCCTGACTGCAGATGCATTCCTCTCGGACATCTACATTTATGGTAGGTACAAAACTGTACTATGTCCTTCAAGGATGCATCTGCAGTCTTTACAAATGGGTAGAATACCATAGCTAAGCTAGGGGAGGAGGAAATGAGAATAGATTATGGTGTAGTCAGGATCCCTTGCAAAACAGCAGTGGCAAAACCAGCACGGGATCTAGAGTATAGAGGTAAGTTATAATGCTTGGCAAATGTATGCACGGAGGTCCAAGTAGCAGCCTCTATAATGTCCTTGGTAGCCACTCCTCGTAAGAAAGCTGTGGTAGTGGCTGTAGCCCTTGTGGAGTGAGGCCTGATGTTCTCTGGAGTTTTCTTTCCATGGTAGGAGTAACAAAATCTAATGCAATTTCCTATCCATTTGGAGATTGTCTGTTTAGAAATTGGTTTTCCTTCCTTTCCTGTTGCATATGCTACTAGAAGCTGGTCAGTTTTTCTATTGTTTTTTGTCCTGTCCAGGTAGTAGCGTAATTGTCTGTGCACATCCAAGGTATGTAAGAGCTTTTCTCCCCTGTTCTGTGGATTGGGGAAGAATGTAGGAAGGTGGATAGCCTGATTTAAAGAAACTCTGGATACCACCTTAGGCATAAATGTAGGATTTGTTCTCATGGACACTCTATCTTGATGGAAGATCAGGAAGGGTTGTACTGCCATTAATGCCTGTAGTTCAGAGACCCTTCTTGCTGAAGTTATTGCCAGCAGGAAAGCAGTCTTCCAGGATAAGTATTGCAATTCTGCTGTAGCTGCTGGTTCGAAAGGAGGTAGAGTCAGTTTTTCTAGCACAAAGTTCAAGTCCCATGCTGGCAATGGAGGTTTCCTGGGAGGTTTTACATTTTTAATTCCTCTCAGAAACTGTCTGAGCAGAGGATGCGAGAAGACAGGAGGATCCGAGCTGTATTGTGCTGAAATAGCTGATGCATGTATCTTGATGGAGGAATAGGACAGGCCTGTATGGAAGAGCTCCGCCAAGTACTCCAGGATGTTGGCTATGTTCACCAGTGTCACATCTTGCCCCTTTGCAGTACTCCAGATGAGATATCTTTTCCATTTTGCTGCATAATTCTTTCTTGTTGAAGGTCTACGAGCCTCCAGGATTATGTCTTTAACCCTTTGGGATAAATTTGGGTTAATTGCTGCTATGTAATGTTCCAGGCAGTTAGCTGCAGAGTTTTTAGGTTTGGATGCAGGATGTTGTAGTTGTTCTGTGTCAGCAGTAATGGGATCAGAGGCAGTGTCCATATTTGTTCCCGGGACATGCTCCTCAGCAGTGGATACCAATGTTGTCTTGGCCAGTCTGGGGCTATCAGAATGATCCTCGGACGTTCCTTCTTTGATCTTGAGAAGCACCTTGTGCATCAAAGGAAGTGGTGGGAATGCGTATGCTGTCAGGCTTTTCCAACTGAAGGATAGGGAGTCCACCTTCCAAGCAAGTGGGTGGTAAGTCCTTGTGCAGAATTTCTTCAACTGGTGATTGAATGGGGATGCAAACAAGTCTATTTGTGGTCATCCCCATTCTCTTGTGATGGCTTTGAAGATGTCCGGATGCAGCATCCATTCGTGGGCATCTGTTGTAGTTCTGCTTAATATGTCTGCTAGAATGTTTTCCTTCCCTGGTACATAAATTGCCTGTAACTGAATGTTGTAGCTCAGAGCCACATCCCATAGGTCCAGTGCCAGCCGGCATAGAGGGTATGAGTGTGTGCCTCCCTGTTTGTTGATGTACCACATAACTGTGGTGTTGTCTGTCCTTATCATCAACTGGCCTTCTTGGAGAAAAGGTCTGAATGCCCGGATTGCCAATTTTACTGCCATCATTTCTTTGAGATTTATGTGCAGATGCAGCTGGTCTTGAGTCCATAGGCCTTGAATGCATTTGCCCATCATGTGTGCCCCCCAACCGAGGTCTGAGGCATCTGTCGTGATGGTTTGTCTTGGTTGACTTTTGCAGAAGGGCAATCCTGTGTTTGATTGACAGGCCTGAGCCCACCATAAGAACTCTTGCTTCAGGCATGGGATCAATGGAATTTTGGTTTCTAGGCTGTGCTTGTGCTGAGACCACAAATTCTTTAGGTACCACTGTAGCTTTCTCATATGCAGCCTGGCATGAGGGACCAGTATTATGCAGGATGCCATGAAGCCTAGAGCTTGTAGCACTTTTCTTGCAGTTAGATGGCTCTGCTTTGTTAATGTCAAGAAGTAGAGAGGAAGTTGCTCTTTCTTTTCTGCAGTTAGAAATGCCATTTGTTTTGATGTGTCCAGTTCTGCACCCAGAAAGGTTATTCTTTGGGATGGAATCAGCCTTGACTTTTTGTATTGACTGTATATCCCAGGGCTTGCAGCAGGTAGATGACTCTTTGTAAGTCTTCTGTTAGTTTGTTTTTGTTGTCCGCTTGTATCAGGCAGTCGTCCAGGTAGGGATAGATTTGAATTCCCTGAAGTCTGCAATGAGCGATTACTGATGCCAGGCATTTCGTGAACACTCTGGGCACAGTAGATAAGCCAAAGGGCAATGCTGAGAATTGATAATGCTCTGATCCTGCAAGAAATCTGAGGTATCTTCTGCAAATTGGTCTTATGGGGACGTGCAGTTATGCCTCCTTGAGATCTAGAGTTACCAGCCAAGACTCCTTGCCCAGCATGGGAAGAAGCTGCTGTAGGGTCAGCATTTTGAATTTTGGAACAATGAGGAATGTGTTTAAAGCGGACAGATCTAGAATAGGCCTCCATTTGTTTTCTTTTCTTGGTACCAGGAAGAGCCTGGAGTAAAATCCCTTTCCTTGCTCCATAGATGGTACCTTTTCCACAGCTCCCATTCTTAATAATTGAGATATTTGTTTTAGAGCTTCTGCCCTTTGAGAAGGTGGTAGGTTTGGCATTCCTCTCTTTCCTGGTAGTGTATGGAAATGGAACCTGTAACCTTTGTCTATAGTTTGCAAAATCCATTTTTCTCTTGTAATGCAGTGCCAGTTTCTTGAAAATAATGTTAGCTTTCCGCCTAAGGGTGCTTCTAGTTGTTCCCTGGTAGGCGGTGCCACCGCCAAGTCACTTGTGATTGAGTTGTTGTAGTGGTGGTGGCTGTATCCGTGCCTCGTTGCTTGTTACCCTGCCACTGGCGACCCCTGTAGGCACCCCTGGATTGGTTTCTGCCTCTAGAGTGCCTATTCCTGCCTCTTTGGACCTTAGAGGAGTCCAGAAAGGACCAATTCTTGGAGGGCCAGTTCCTGCTAAACCTTGGAGGTTGAACTTGTAAGAAATCTTTCACTGTTTGCACAGATTTTGCTTTCTCTTCAATCTTTTTTAGTACCTGCTGTGCGGGGGCACCAAATAAATTGACCTTGTCCATAGGTGCATCCAAAAGCTTAGATTTGACATGGTCTGGTAATGCCTGTTCTTTCAACCATACATGCCTCCTGATAACTGTGCCAGTCATGGCTGATCTAAAGGAAGCCTCCAGTGCATCATAGCCACATTTTAAAGAATGGTTACTAACCTGCTGTATGTTATGTAACATTTCTTGAACATACTTTTTATCTAAAGATTCTTCAGAGGACAGCTTTCTAGTTAACTGGTCAAGCATAAACTCTTGATATTGAATCATATGAAATTGGCAGTTCAAAGCTCTAGCTGACAAAGTAGCAGAGGTGTAAACTTTTTTACCCCATCTCTCTAAGGACCTGGATTCCCTTTCAGAGGGGAGGGGGCTTTTAGAAGAAGTAGCTGCTACAGCTTTAGGGCCCTGGGAGATAGTCTCTGGATCTGCAAAAGGAGCCTTATATAAGTGGTGATGAGTGTCCGGGACCCTGTAGTACCTATCGGGCTTAGCAGGAGCCGGAGGTAAAGTATCAGGAGCAGTGCAAGCATCATTAAATGCATCATCAACAACAGATAGAACTGGAGGTATAGCTAAAGGCCTATGCTGTGGCAAATGTAGAAAGGTCCTAAGCCTTTTTCTAGAGTCTGAGAAATCTTGGCCCTGCCACTGAAATTGTGGACTCCTCAGCATCAGAGTCTTCGTAAGGAGAATAAGAAGCCTCAGGAGGGTCTGTATGTTCTGAGTCATCAGAGGAATCATCTGTGGATACTGGCTCAGGGGGCTCTGCTCTAGGCCTCTTTTCTGGAGGAGGGAGAGAGGCCCTGTCTGGATGAGGCTGTGCTCCACGAATTAAAGAGATGAGATCCTCTGCCAAAGAAAGCATATGGGAGCTGGTGCTGGGCCTGTGAGAGGGGGGCTTGGCAGGCACAGGTTTTGATGCTTTGGCTGCTTTAGCCCTGGCAAAGGCCTTAATAGACATAGCTGGAGGAGGCCTAGCAGCTCCACGTGCAGGGGTAGAAATATCTAGGGGAATGGTGTCAGATAAATCCTGTGAAATCGCAACAGAAGGTTGGATTTCAGAAGCCGTTTCTACCAGGTTAGAAGAGGCCTCGGTAGAAGGCAAGTTATCGGCTGAAGAAAGACCCGCTTGCTCGGTTTCGGCTGAAACCGAGACACTCGTGGTTTGCTTAACCGCGGTTTCGGCCGAAACCGCGGACCGCGAGTGTCGGTCCTTTTCTTTGTGTTTTTTGGTTATTTGTGTAGTCGGAGGATCCGACGGCATAATGTAGGCAAAATCGGAGCCGAAAATCTGTTCAGCAAAGTCCGGCGGCGTCTAAGCGTCCGTCGGTTAAAAGAAGCACAGGCTAGACAAGCTGCTACGTCGTGGTCTGGGCCTAAACAATGTATGCAATAGGAGTGGAAATCTTTATGAGGTATTTGTTTCCCACAAGATAAACAGTTATTAACTTTCTCTGACATCGGCTGAGGCAAGAGAGAGTCCCCAACGGGGTACTTAGCTTTATAGAAGTCTTCAAAGTAGTATTCGGTAGTAGTAATCTCTGGATCTGACCGACCGGCACTTGCGAACAGCTTCTGCTTCGGGCGCCACGTGGCAAGAAAGACGGAGGAAAATGGCGTCGGCTGATGCCTTTATACCCGAATGACTGCCGCAATGATGTCGGGTGAAGTGCGACACCAGCCGAAGCCAGACCCAGACTTTGGAATCCGGCCGACCGAAGGGCTGCCTGACGACAGGACAACCCATTTGTAAAGACTGCAGATGCATCCTTGAAGAACATCTTAGAAAGGAACACCTGGATTGAGAGAAATATGTTGAAATTCTGGCTTGAGACAAGGCAGCAGAGGAATTAGATACTCTAGCGAGTGGAAGGGCTGAAGCCTCAATTATTTTTGATACCAATGAAACTTCCTCATATGAAGACTGTTTCAGGGAAGCATGGGAATGGCATAAGCCATGAACCCCAGAGCTCTGAGAAACTTCCTGGTCAGAACACAGGACAAGGAAAGCAGGAAAAGATAATAGTTTGTGAGAGACAAAACCTTTGAGGAAGGATGACAGGCTAGCATTGGAACAGTTTGGATCCTGTAGCCTAGAAAAATGTGATCCTGAGATGGAGTCAAATTGACTTCTGAAGGTTGACAGTGAACCCCAAGTTATGTAACAGAAGTTGGGTAACATGAAGATCCCACAATAGTTTGGCTTTGGATGAGGCCTGAAGCAAGAGGTCATCCATTAGGGAAATATCTAAATGCCCTGAAGCCTGCAAACAGTGGCTACTGGTGCAAGGCACTTCGTCAACACCATTGGGGCTGTTTAAAGCCCAAAGGGCAAACCAGAGAACTGAAAATCAGATTAAGAAACAGAGAAACACAAACATTTCCTGAATAGAAGGTGGATAGGACTATGAAGATAAGCATCATTTAGATTCAGGGAAACTAGAAAAGACTGGGGGAGCAACATAAGAAATAGAGTTTGAAGAGAAAGCATTTGGAAGGATGGCACTTTGAGAAAAGTGTTCAGAAATTAAAGATCCAGGACAGGTCTCAAAGACCCTTCTTTCCTGGGGACCAAAAACATCTTGAAGTAAAACCCTGAACCCCTTTCAGTCTTTGGAACTGGATTAATGCAGCCTTGTTATAACAAACCCTGCAACACCCCTGGAAAATGGGGAAGCTGTTCTGCAGGAAGTTATGGGAAACTTAGGAAGGAAGGGAGGAAGGGTTTTCCAGGCCATAAAGTGACCCTGCCTGATGGACAGAACCCAAGAGCCTGTAGTGAATTTTTGCCAAACTGAGAAAGAAACAGAAATCTTGAGGGACAAGGGAACCTGGCCAAGAGGATGTGAGAGCAGAAAGTCAGACGGCTGCAGACTTATCAGGCAAGGACAGCTTTTGGGGCTTAGGCATCTGAGTAGGCTTATCAGGAAAAAAATGCTCCTAGAAGCCTTCTTACCCTGGAAGACTGCCTAGGCTGTCTACACAAGAAGAATGTTTTTGTAGGATAGTTCCTCTGAAACTTGAGAATGGGAAAAATGATGTGCTTTGAATCTTTCATGACCTTACCCTGATCCTAGTCTTAACAAGCTCTGTCATAGCAGTGTCAAAGAAATTTTGGTTATCCAGAGGAGCATCCAGAAGTTTTGCCTTATTATTATCCAGTAAATCTTGATGACAAAGCCAGGAACAGAGCCTCAAAACAGAGCCTGAGGCAGTAACCTTAGAACAGGCATCAGCTGCATCATAGCTGCATTTTATAGAGTGATGGGCAACTTGAGAAGTGGAACCCAACAAGGATAGACCTTTGGCCTTACCTTCTAAATCAGGCATCTCAGATACAGTCTTCCCAATCTGGGAAAGAAGAGATAAAATATATCTTGCCATGTGGGTCTGGTAACTTATATCCCTTAAGGCTAAAGTAGCAGAAGTGTACACTTTCTTCCCGATCCTCAACACAGCTCTACTGTCCTTATCACGGCTCTACTGTCCTTATCAGAGGGAAGGAGCTTAGAAGAGGGCAAAGGTCTAAAGGGCTTATCTGTAGACACAAAAATCACTGCTGGATCAGACGAAGAGCATTTATATAAGAACTTGCAGGCATCTGGCACCTTATAGAACCTGTCAGGCTTCTTAGGAGCTGGAGGTTGGCAGTGTGGGGCCAAAGAAGCAACAATACAATACAATACAGCAGCCAACATAGGAGCGTCCATTTGCAACAACGTGATACCTTTTCTGGATGGCTGATACCAGAGAGCAATCCTATTTAAAATGCAGAATCGTATGTATATCTGTGTACCCAAAGGATAGTTCCTCCAAAGGAGAATCAGGACTAACAGATTCCTCTTCCTCTGACCCATATTCTAAAGGAGAAGGCAACTGAGACAAGTAGGCTAAAGAGTCAGCATCAGAATCAGAATCCTCATCACAGGATTCAGGGTCCCTTACCCTTTTATGGGTAGAGAACAAAGAAGGTGCAGGAAAAGAAACCCCTTGAGGTGGCTTTAAAGCCATCAAGGCATTTAGCATGCCTTCTATGAAGTCCTGTCATTATCTTTATGGCTCTCTGGCAGCTGGTACCACATATGCTTAGTCTTCTGCTTTTTTTTTAAAGGGATGTCTGCTTTGACAAGGCATGATTGCTTGGACCTCTTACTGGATTTAATCAAGGTACCCAACACCTCTTCCCTAACAAGGATCTGAGGAAACCCTTTAGGCCTGCCTTGGAGATTAGCAGCATTGGTTCCCCCTCAATATCCACTCAGACATCTGCAAGGCCTCTAAGGACAGGTGAAAAGCTGGTTCAGTGCCATCCTCCAATAAGGTTATGGTAGAGGAAACAGAAGGTAATACTGGATGGTCTTCCGGGTTCTCATCCAACTCAAGAGAGACATCTGGTGGAGGCTGGAGAGAAGCAGTCTCAGGCCTAGACTTCTTGGCCTTCTTAAGTGGTGGCTGTACCTCTGGGTGAGAAGATTCCACCACGGTAACTTTGGCCAACAACTTGTGATGTTGGTTCTTAAGACAAATGGAAAGGGAAGAAAGACAGCTATACAAAGTATGTGGGATAAAAGCCTGACAGGTCATGAGATGCACCCAAGCAAAATAGGCACCTATGATGGTCCTTATGGGGAATCTGCCTCCCACACTGACATTTCTCTTCCCAGGATAACAAGTAACCCATTATAAAATAGAAGAAAAAGAAAAATTTCCAACAGAGCGCATATGTGAAAGTGTAGGCTCGGTATAACCAGCACAGCAAACAGTTTTCAGATTGATGTTCAATAACGGCATTCAGATTGGCAGCAACAAAGTTCTAGGTTGGTAGTGTACGTACATTAACTTTATGCCCTACACTTGCTTGGGGGCATATATCTGATGTATGATGCTCCTAGGAAATAAAGGCTTTGGTATACTGGCTGGACATTGGGCTATCCTTGGCATGAGATCCCAGACATAATGAATACTGAAACAGTGATAAGGAAGGACATCTTTGCTATAAAAAAAGTAGAAGACAACTGGATTTAGACCACTACCTCTATAAAAGAATCCCTGATCTGGTATAGTGAACAGGGCAACTATCTGCTGAAAGAAAAGTTGACTTTGGAGTTTAAATATATACAAATGGCATGAGGTGCATCACCTTTCATAGCCAAAAAATGAGTGAAGTACATGAACTCTAACAAGCAATACATCTTAGAAGCAATGCAAATTCATCTCCATTTCAGAGTACAGACATGCTGGGATCTAGAAGTTGAAAACAAGACTTGATTTGCAGGGTTAACATTTAAAAGTAGAAACATGATATCTCTCTCTCTGCTGTGCTTATACAGAAAGTTGGCACAGCTATGAACTGGAGCTTGAATGCAGACCACTATGTTTTAAAACCCTCAGAATTATTACACATATGTGGAATCCTGCCATTATATTCTAGCAATATGAACATTTCTGCAAAACATGTGAGGTGTAGAAAGGTCAGTAGTGAGCAAATTAAATAACACTTCTAAAACATCTATAGTCTCACTGAAAACTATGTCCTATGATGGAGATCTGGATGACTGTTGTGAGGTTGTCTTCATGAGATCATAGTGTACATACTGAGAAAAGTGTAAGGCGTGCCCAACTGCTCCTCACTCTGAGGAACCAGACAGAGCCCCTCTTTCATTTTCTTTTCATTTCTCAAACCTTTGCAGGTGCCAACCAAGGCTGGTGTTCACTAAACATAAATGAAAACATATGCTGACCTTTAAAGTGACTGACATAGGTCCCCATTTCTATTTAAAGATAAACACTAAAGCTCTTTTACCAAAAAATATGTAGCTGAAAGAAGGTGTAGAGTGTACTGAAGAACTGATAACTGAAGTGTGAAAATAGTCTGTATTGATGTGGTGGCAAAAAACATCCACAACAATGCACTCTGGATCTAGAACCTCAACTCTAGTATCATTCCTTGGTATTCTGCTGGTATGTACTAACACAGTTACTTTATTTTGCCTTAAATTTCTAAAGCACCAGCATCAGTAGTGACTCCTTACTTTAATGGCTGCTTTAGAACCCCTGTTTTTTGCAGCCAGCATAGTGAAGGTACATGTCTCAAAGGAACCTGTAAGGCCAGAATTTTATTTTATGAACAGTTTTAGCTCTCCTCTAGATGATGCCTTTTTTAAAAAAAAATCCACGTCATTAGGTTTGAAGGAATACTTTCCTTATGCTTTTTTCTCCAAAATTTTTAGATACCATCTGCCAAATGCAGTTGTAAATAGCTTAAGTGAGGCTTCACAACAAGAGCCTGCACAAGCCTTTGCTTCACATATTTGCCTAACACTGTCCTTTTTGTTTAACCTACAGCTACTACATATGGCTGGTTGAATTACCTACAGCTAATAATATAGCAACATAAATTTGTCCTTTGTTTAATCTTCTGCTGTTAAACACAGCTGGTCAGTTTACCTACAGCCTTATCACAACTATGTATATGTAATTACTACACTGTACAATTTTACTTATTTCTTTTGCTAACTGGGTCAGGCCGACTAGACCTAAAAAAAAAACACCTTTTCAAAGCAGGCCTGGGGAGAAAAGCTCCAAAAAAAGTACATGTAACAAGAAAGACAAAGGTAGCTGACAAAATATACGCACACACACACACATATATATATATATATATATATATATATATATATATAAAAATGAAAGATTTTTCTTTATACAATGGTAGATGAAAATGTAGTATGTATATAGTATACATACTGCATACAGTCTGTAAACAACTTCACACAGTAACAAAGGTCTGATATGTACACCTAAGAAAAACACTTATTAGCATTTCCATACATTGCCCTGAAATATTAAGGTAGGTAGTAATCAAAGAGACTCTGAAAACTGTCCTGGCCACTGGAAAACACTAAGGTAGAGAACACACCTTAAATTAAATAACAAATAACATTTAACAGTTCCCTGTGCTTTCTCCTGTTAACCTGGTGAACTTGGGCATCCTGAGGCAATGTAGCAACTGCCTCATGTACACTGACAACCCTCCCCTCTTACCTTCCAACACTCAGACTTGCAAGAGATGCACTTATATATCCAAATTGGAAGTCACACACTCTCCAGCCAAGACCAGAATAGCTGGTCAAGAGGAGAAGGGCAACACTTGTACCACACTACATGGAACACATAGCCCTCCAGAACACACACCAGTACTGCCTTCACATAAAAACACAAACCGCACAACCACTTTCGCGGAGGGTATCAATAAAAATCTAGCCAAACAGCAGGGACCTCCAAGGCAGAAACACACTCGACCACCACAACACATTAATCATGAGACACACAAGTCTGCTAAACAGTGTGCCACTCAACCAAAGACCCTAAGGCAAAACAGCATGCCCAACACACTAGTCATAGGTGACTCGATAGTGAGGCACACTGATGTCCCACTCACTAGGCTGAATAAGGAGAAAGTAACAGTCAGCTGCCTGTCAGGTGCCAGGATCCACCATATAACACACGCCACTCAGGTCCCTCAACAACAGGTACAAATATGACTCAGTCATTGTACATGTGGGTGTGAATGACCTGAGCAGCATCCTACCATCACCCAAAATGATACCACAGTACAAGCAGAAAATGACTGATTTCAACAACTGGCTAAGTTTCTGGTGTCATTCTAAGGGGATTTATCATCTGTCTGCCTGGGATGATAAGACTGACAGACCTCGATGCTTTGCCAGAGATGGCCTGCATCAGTCACACCTGGGCTTCCGGATACTGGCCAAGGCTCTTGCCACCCCTATAGTGCCTTTTTTAGGTTGTGTTCCAAAGACCGAATTACCACCATAATGGCTGCAAACAAATGCAATCTAATGGTCATGCTGCTCAATGCTAGAAGTCTAAATCTCAAAATGCACTCGCTCGAAGCACTCCTTAAAATGTAGAACACTGACATATGTGGTGTAACAGACCTGGCTCAAGGCAGCAGAAAGCACCCCTACACTACCAGGCTATAACTCTTTCCACACCTTTTGGCCTCAGAACTTGGACTGAAGCTCCAAAGGTAGTGGTGTTTCCATATTCATAGAGGATGTGCACACCTCCAGACTGGTAGCCCAACATAACACATCAGAGATACTTCAGGTGAAGCTAACATTGGGTAAGACAGCAATTCAGGTCGTAGCCTGCTATAGATCCCCAACCATGTCCCAAGACTCACACTTCACATTCCTAAGCACCCTGGAGAATATTAGGGTCCAATCTAACACTCTCATACTAGGCAACTTCAACTATCCCTCCATTAACTGGGAAAACTACTCATGTACCAATACACTTGCCCAACGTTTCCTGGAGTTCATTAATTCCAATGCCCTGGACCAGCTCATTCTTACCCGCACTAGATGTAGCAACATCCTTGACCTGGTCATTACTAACATGGGCGACAGTGCTCTACACCAATAGTCAGCTCCTCCCTGGTTAGACCCGACCAGAAACTAATCACCTTGGAAATCCACACCCCACCCCCACCCCGCAAAGGTAACCACCATGAAAAACTTCTCCAAAGCTAACTTTGGGCTCCTAAAAAGAGGTGGCTAACTTCATGGCACCCATGCAAATGGAGAACAGTTGCATGACCACTGAATGATACACCAATGCACTGTACGAACATGTACACAAATGCATGGATCTCACCATACCCAATAGAACCAAGACGCTCTCCTCCAAAACAAGGAAGTGAATCTGGTGGTCCCCTGCCATACACAAACTCTACAACAGAAGGAGAAAACTGATACAGAATAAGGTGAAGTCCCAAGACTGGAAAAACTCCCTTATCAGCCTCAACAAAAAGTTGAGATTCCTCATCAAATCCTCTAAAGCTAGCTATGAAAACAGAATTGCAACAGATAGTAAAGACAACCACAAGGCCTTCTATAGTTATGTAAAGAATCTCCATGGCAATACCCAGATTTTCTCTGAGTTACTGCACAATGGTACCTCCTATACAGAGCCAACAGATATTGCCAATATACTGACTTGACAGATTCAGTGCCAACTTTACTCCTCTCTCCCCCCAAAGGACCAATAACAATACCAGTAGATTGCCAGGCACCCACTAGTACTACTGCACAGGTTAAAACAGCATTGTGCAAGGCCAGGAATATAGCTTCTATGGGACCTGACAATATCCCTGGCTGTGTTCTACATGAACTACAGAGTGAACTGGCACCTCACCTGTGTGCCCTGTTCAATTACAGCCTCACTTCAGGCTTTGTTCATACCGAATGGCACACTGCTACACTCATCCCTCTCCACAAGCTAGGCATCAACCCCTAAATCACTAGGTGGGCTGCAAACTGGCTCACAGATAGAACCCATAGTGTGAAAGTAGCTGACTTCAAGTCAGACTGCCAACTGGTTATGACTGGAGTCCCATAGGGTTTGGTCCTGTGCCCTCTCCTGTTTTGTATCTTCTTCTCTGAAGTCCAGGCCAACACAAAGGCACTCTGGCTGACAAAGTTCACAGATGATTACAAGTTGGGAGTTTTCTCCCCAAGTGATGTTGACATCCTACAGAATGGCCTCACTGAGACCGACGACTGGTGTCAGAACCATGGCCTTAAGCTCAATGCCAAAAAATGTGTCATCATCCATTTGGGAAAAACCCAGTTCCCATGAATTACCACATTGATGGTAGTCCACTGAACACAGAAGGCATTATAACAGATCAGGGAACACAGGTTGACAGCAACCTCTCTTTTGATCACCACACTGCCACTGTGGTCAGAAAGTCCTTCTATGTGGCACATCTCATTACTAAGGGTTTTGCATACAGGAATAAAGTGATCATTGTCTCCCTCTACTCTTCCCTCATTAGGCCAATCATCAAGTACAATGCCACATTTGGCATGTACCTCACTAGACAACTGCAACAACTGAAGAGGCCGCAAAAGTACCTCACAAAGAGGATCCTAGGCCTTAAACACTTGTGCTATATGGACAGACTCAAAAAACTCCAACTATTCTCTGTCTCCTATCACCTACTTAGAGGGAATCTCTGCTTGACTTACAAAGCCATGTCTAACCCAGCTCTGTTAGAAATGCTACATCTAAAGAAATCCCAATCCCTCTACACCACATGCTCTAGAGACCTCAACCTCATTACCACAATCAAAACAACATACTGGAGGACAGGTTTATAACCCAGGGACTGCCCCATGCTATGGAATAGACTTCTCATACATGTCAAGCATAGCACCTCGCTGACCCACTTGAAGAGAAATCTTGATGAGTGGATGGGAAATTCGCCACAGGGATAACTCCAGTGGCTCTACTCGACAGAGGCACTGGGAACTAAGGTCAGGTGGCACTATGCCAGGGTCATCCTATGGCTAGGCTTGTAAAGGCCCCAGGGCCATTAGCCTAGTACACACCTATAAACCTATGAACAAGTGACTACATATGTTTTATGTATTTAAGATGCTTTTTGTAGTTTGTGTGTTTTTGAATGAATTGTTAAAGTTCACACAGACTCTGCCACAACTTGCTGTGAGGGAAAGGTTAGTTTGCTTTTGCTTTCTAGTATTTTATATTACTTTATTGACTTCTTCTATATTCTACATTGTGATTTGTTTTCATTACACTGCATTTTACCTGTATTCTGCTTTTAATTGCATATTAAAACTAGGAGAGAGACCACAGCTGTATCTCTTGTGAGTTGCACAGAAATTAGAACAGGTCAATTAAGGAGCCACACAGAAGGTAAAACAGGTCAATTAAGGTCCTGATGGGTTTTCAAACTCAACTCTCCACTTGGACAGCTAAAGCTTAAGTTTCCCCCTCTTTCATGTCTAACTGCTTAGTGCACACTGCAGTGCTTAAGATATTAAACCATTTTTTCCATCTTACCTTTAAAATCTGCAACATCTATTGCAAGACCACCAATTATTGGACAGCCCACATTCTGCCTCTCAGTAGCCATCTTGGGATTAGTGCTTCTGTTTTTCCTAATGACATAAGGAGCACAGGGACATTATTTCATGGAGACAGCTGATCACCAGAAAGCCTAGCTTCATAGGTGACAGCTTGGAATTTGTGCTTATATTCTACTCCTGGTGAGAAAAGGAATAGGATACATTGATTCCTGTCTGTTTTTGGTTGGGCAGTGAGTGTCCGTGCTTGATGTTCCTGATTTGTCTGGTTGCCATTGAAGGCATTTACCAGGAAAAGGCTATAACAAGCCTACAGACCCTTGCATCATCTGGGACAAGACTGTGGATCATGAAACAGGCTGTGGCCTGCTTCTCATCTTGGGACTGGTACTAATGATTTGCTTCTGGTGAGAGAAGAAGCAAAGGAGCATTATATCCCAGCAGAGTGAAGCTGTGGTGAGACCAGCATTAGTAGTAGCCAGACAGTAGTCATTCAAGTGACTCCCCTCTTTTCATCATTCTTGACAAGCTAGTTATTTATTTTCAGTAAGTACTGCTTGATTTGTTTCTAACTTCAAAATATCTGCCTAAATACTTCATCCTTAAATTTTTAGGGTCTACTTATTAGTTTCCTCTCACGTGTTTGGCAGTGCCCTTGAGTGACATTTTTTTTTTACTGTGAAAGCATGACTGAAATTTCACCAATACCTAGTTTCACACAGGACAACTAGTTTGCTGTGACAAGCACTTTCCCCAGAGTTGCAAACCGGAACTGTCTAATCAATAAAAAGGATCTGTTGTCATGGATATGAACTTTCCCACTCTCTCTGTTACCAGCTTGGTGGATATGGAGATCCTGAGGCAATGTAGAAATTGCCTCATATTTACTGACAACCAGTTAATTCTCAAATAAACTGATATGGTATGAGAGAGATGTATTTACACAATATCACTGGAGGCAAAGCTCTCGTAAAAAAGTACTATTAATGTCAATAAGGTTGTCAGCAGTACACATACTGCACCCATCACATACACTTCAAAGCAGACACACAGGCTCACATATGCTTAGGCACTTAAATGTAACCTTCCTAAACCCCAAAGACCGCCTAGACAAAGTACACATAACAAATAACCTCAGCAGCCCCGGATGCACACTGAAAACACCACCCACATCAACGCATACAGCTACATCTCATGGAGCCTTTACTTCTAAGCACATATGGCAAGCCAGAACACAATTCAACATTCTACTCATTGGAGATTCCCATCATGAGAGACACTGATGTTTCCTCTCACCAGGCTGAGTAAGGAGAAAGTCACAGTCAGTTCCTTATCAGGGGCTAGGATCCACCACATTATGCATGCACTCAGGTCACTGGACCACAAGTACAAGTATGACTCATAGTCCATGTGGGTGTAAATGACCAGAGACGTACCTCCCTAGACTATACAAAGAGACACATCATGGAGCTCTCTGAAAATGTGTTCCAGGCTGGTGTGAGCCTACCATGGAGCAGCATTTTACCTTTGCCAAGGATGATGCCACAACACAAATAAAAAATTACTTTAATAATTGGCTTAGTTTCTGGTGTCATTATAAGAGGGTGCAATATTTGTCAGCATAGAAGGGGATGGTCAACAGACCACATTGCTTTGCCAGGGATGGTCTGCACCTCTCCCCTTTAGGCTTTCGAATATTAGCTAAAACATTGCCTTCCCCCATACAGCCTTTTTTAGGCAATGTCAAACAAAGTACTTATGACATAGCAAATCAAAACCAAGAAAATCTAAAGCTAATACTGCTCAATGCTAGGAGTCTAAACAAAAAACTCCACTTCCTAGAAGTTCTCTTCACCCTAGAGAATGCTGACATCTGTGCGGTCACTTAGACATGGTTTAAAGCTGCAGGAAGCACACCGACAGTGCAAGGTTATAATGCCTTCCACACATTTAGGCCAGCTACTTCACAGCTAGGGACTAAAGGTGGAGGTGTCTCAATTTACATCACAAATAAATATATCAAAATGCTGGCCAAACAGGACAATGCACAAGCTATTCCATGTTCAAATCACCATAGGCAAAATCCAATACCACTTTGCAAGCTATAGCCCCCCTCTATGACCCAAGAAACCCATACCATGTATTTAAACTTATTGGAAACACACACCATCCAATCCAATACCATATTCATGAGTGACTTCACTTACCCCATTATCTGGGAATCCTATGCAACACCAAATGTACAAGCACAAATATTCCTGGATTTTGTAAACACAAACTCCCTGGACCAGATTGTCAATACACCAACCAGGGGAGCAACCATACTGTATTTGGTCCTTACTAATATGGGACAGTGCTGCACAACCCCTAGTGTAATGTTTTCTCTGGTAAGATCGGACCACAAAATGGTCTCCTTTGAAGTAAAAATAAAACCTGAACCCCCAGGTAACACTGGAATATTCAGTAAACCCTGAAAACACTGCTGCCTATGCAGAACTGTTCACATAAACCCTATACAAATATGTTAATAGCTGTAAAGAGGCAGCTGTACCCACCAGGAAGAAGTACAGAATTAACTCAAAAAACAGGCCACCCTGCTGGAATCACAAAATCAATACACTATATAACTGAAGGAAGAAAATAATGGCTAAACTTAGGAGCTGCCGCACCCATTAGGATAAAAGCATTCTCAACAAACTAAAACAACTTAGAGGACAAATTAAGTCTAACAATGCCAAAATTCATGTAAATGTGGCCTCCCAGGTTAAGGACAACCACAAAGAATTATTTAGCTATGTTTGCAACCTCAAAGGCAATACTCAATTGTGCTTACAGCTCATTGTAAATGAAGCCACCTATACTGTGCCAGAAGATATAGCAAACCTAGTGGTCAACAAATTCAGCTCCAACTTTACCCCTCTCTTCTCCTCAACCTTCCCTCAGGAAATACCATAGAAATAATTCCCCCTGCTATCACTAGGGAACAGGTCCTTAATGCTCTCTCTAAGTCCAAGAAAACTGCATCAATTGCCCTAGACAATATCTCAGGATGCCTTCTAAATAATATGAAACATGACCTATCAGGCCCTCTGGAATTGCTATTTAAATGTACCCTTCAAACAGGCTGCGGGCTTCATGAATGGAGAATATAGCAGTCATCCCTCTACAAAAAGGGGGCATCTACAGACCCTGGAAACTACAGAGTCATAAGCCTTACTAGTCTTATATCCAAAGCCATGGAAAGAATCACCCTTAAAATTTACAATGACACAGTAAACCTCCAGACACTGGACCCAACCCAGTTTGGTTTCATCAAGGGCACGTCATGCCTACTCAACCTGGTGGACTTCTTTGAGAAGGTCACCAAAGCAATGGATGAGAGCAAAACGGCTCACATTGCCTACCTTGACCTGGTTAAGGCTTGTGACAATACACCACTAAAGCATTGTTGAAAAAACTGGCTCTCAGACAGAACCCAGGAAGTTAGAATTGGGGAGTCCACCTCTACAGAGAGGCCAGTCATATGTGGAGTCCTTCAGTTAGCAGTCCTGGGACTGCTCCTTTTTGGTATTTACTTCTCTGATGTCAAGGCCAATGTCAGTGGTCTCTGGATGACTAAATTTGCAAATGATTGCAAATTAGGAGCTGCCATTGAATCCTACACTAACATAAATGTTCTTCAGGAAGGGCCGACAGACAAACAACTCGTGTCAGAACCATGGACTAAAATTAAATGCCAAGAAATGCACAACAGTATGCTTCAGGAAGTCATCCACCCCTGGCAACTATCATATTGACAACACATGCCTTAGAGTTGACCCAGCAGTCAGGGACTTAGAGACACACAGACAGTAATCTAGCCTTTGACCATCACGTCTACAGTAATAAGGAAATCATTCCATGTTGTGCAACTTATAAACAAAGGTATGGTATCTAGTTCCAAGGAAGTCATTGTTCCAGTGCATTCAGCATTCATTATACCTATCATTGAGCACAATGCCCCCTTTAGTATGTACCTAACCAGGCATATTCAACAATTAGAATGTCCACAGAGGTTCCTCACTAAAAGAATACAGGGTGTAAGTAAAATGTTCTATGCACACTGCCTCAAGTCCCCATCCCTGTATTCTGTCTCACACAGGATGCCGACGGGAGAACTATGCCTGGCATACAGGGCAATGTCAGACCACACACTGACATACTTCCTACATATCCAAAAAACAAACAGCACCTTAATTACTCATTCTAAAAACGTAAACCTTGCATGTGATATAAATAGGACCTGCTGGAAAGAGAGGTATGTATCCCAGAGACTACCCTCTCTCTGGAACAGGCTCCCCATCCATGTGAAGCAGAGTTCTTCCCTAACCCAGTGCAAGTGTAACTTGGATAACTGGATGAGGAACAGGAAATTCATCCCTGGCTTGGCACCTATGTCTCTAATGAACACAGGCAACCTGCAAATAGTTCCAAGCCACTGCTTACACTTATCAAGAGTACCAGAACTTGTCAGAGATTTGGGATGCATGGCTAGGCTTAAAACGGCCTTTGTGATAATTAGCTTAGTAAACACCTATAACCGCATTATGTTACACAAATACTCATTGAAGGAAATGATGTCATAAAAGGAAATGTGTGACCTACCAACGAACTATGAACTCAGGATATAAATTAATTTCAAATTGTTTGCTGTCCGAAGTCGTCTTTATTCAGATGAAGGCACTTAACTTATATTAAATGTTATGTTATTTAATTAAAGGTGTGTTCTCTGCCTTAGGTTTTTCCAATGGCTAGGACAGTTTCAGAGTTTTCTGATTACTGGATTTATTATATCTCCAAGATACCTCAGTATTGTTTTGGTTCATATTAAAGTAGGTGAGTCTAGGATAATGGTAGCGAGTGCTGGAGAAATTATAGTGGGTAGCTCAAAATTAAGTGATAAAAGGGTTAGTGCAGATTGATTTACATTTGTAAAGGAGAATAAAACAGATGTTATATGGGTTTTGAACAGACAGTACTTTTGCACTATTTTAGCAATTCTTCTCAGCTAGCATACTTTCTGCCTATAGTTGCCTTATTTATTATCGTAATAATGCAATGCACATATAGACAGAAATGCAGTATTTAGAACTAAGTATTTAAGCATGTTCTTTTGCTTGGTATTATACAATTATTTCTGGAGTTTTCTCCCCAAGCTTACAATAAAACGTCTCAAACCAGATGGATAATCTGATTATACAAATATAAATAAGTAGGAATTTAAAACTTTTAAAATGCCTTAACAATGTAATTTATACAAATCACGTACCCAACATGAGTACACTTAAGCAAATTAGTAAAGAGCTTAAGGGAGCCATTAGGAGGCTCAACTGAGACTCAATGTATAATAGCCATTAAAACCAAAAATAACTACAAATCTTTAAATATGTCAGGAAGTTAAGAACTAACACCCAACAACATCTGGAGCTCTTCCACAGTAATACTTCACATTCTGACCCAAAGGAAATAGCAAACATCCTAGTTGACAAATGTAGTACTAATTTTACTCCACTGATAGCTGTTCCACAGATTCTACAATCCCAGCCACACTTTTAACAACCATACAAGTTTTCTTGGACCTCTCAAAAGCAAACAATACCCTAGAATCCCTGGGCCCTGGTAATGCCAGGCTGCCTAATTAGCACTGCCATATATGGCCTATCCGAACCCCCTACCTAACCTGTTTAAGCCTCTCCACTGGTCACATTTCTGAAGCCTGGAAAACAGCCACTATAATGCTGCTACACAAGGGTGGCCCAACCTTGCAGCCTGGACTAGTCTTACTAGCCTCATATGTAAAACTATGGAGCACGTTACCTCAGCCCTCATTAATCTGGACATTGAAAATATCTATTTTCTACAGCCTCATCAATTTGGCATTGTCAAAGGAAGGTCAAGCTTCTTTAGCCTCTCTATACTTTTTTGAAAACATAACCAAAGCAGTGAATGGTGGTTATGCAGAACATACAGCATATCTAGACCTGGCTAAGGCCTTTGACACTATTTCCCAAGCAGGCATTACTGACAGACTTGTAAACTGAATATAATATCCTTATGTTGTGCAGTGGATAGCTAACTGGATGCCTGACAGATTTAATGAGATTAGAGTTGCAAAAAAAATAAAAAGTTACCAGTGGTGTAGTACAGGGCGCAGTGTTGGGCCTATTTGACATCTGTTTCTCAGACTTTCAAGACAATACTCCTGGCCTATGTTTATCCAAGTTTGCAGACAAATGTAAATTGGGTGTTGTTATTCAATCTTTCACTGATTCACAATTACCCCAACATGGGTTAGATCACATTGACAACTGGTGCAAGGTCAATCGTCCCAAATTAAATGTGAAAAATGTAGAATAGTTCATTTAGGAACACAAAACATTTTCACATGCCATATACTTGATACACCCATCCAATCATAGACTGTTGTAAGGTATCTGGGCACTCCTGTTGATAACTCCTCATCATTTCATCATCATGCCTACTTCATTAGTTTGGAAAGCCATTGCTTTCGGTTATCTAATTCCAAAAGGCATCTCCCCTAGATCCAAACAAACCTTAATTCCTCTTTACTTATATTTCATCAGAACCATTATTGAATATAATGTACCTTTGGGCATGCATTTGCCTGAAAATACCACTCAACTTGAGAGACCTCACAGATGCACAACTGAAAATATCAGTGGCCTCAAAAATCATAGTTATTAGGATAAACTGGTAGCACACACTGTAATCGGTCGCCTACAGAATCCTCCATGAAGATCTCTGTCTAGCTTTATGACACAAAAGATCCAACCCTCTCTGACCTCCTATTTCTTTACAAAACAAATGATACCTCAAATACCTGGTTAAAGGAACTAAAGTTTCATAAGCAAATAAACAAGACACTCTGATATGACTGACTCATATCCCAATATATTCCTCACCTTTTGAGCAACTTCCATGACATGTTAAGCAGAGAAGTATTATTGCCACCTTCAAGGTACACCTAGATCATCAGATGGGCAATCTCAAATTCTACCCTGACCTATCTTATATTAACTTCCTTGAGGCTAGTGCCTAGGCATGTAATGGTCTACATACTGATTGCCTAGTACTTCTGAACCTATAAACTTAATTCTTTCAGTCTTCTATGTCTGGATCTAAGCACTGGACATGGTAATTTTTGATGCTATTTGCCTACAAAAAGCACACTTGTTCATCAATTGCATTGACATATCTCAGTCGTCTGACAAATTCTGGGCAACCTCATCAGCTGATGCAAGATAACCTAACTGAAAAAAAAAGACTACTGTAGTGCAAGCCACTAAGCTGCAAACATTTCTCCAATTTGACTGCGAGATCAAAGATCCTCGGCTATGTGATAAGAAAAGGACATATGTAAGAAAGTCTTGCACCACACCTATATCAGTAACTCAGATGATATAGAGTAAAAAAACACCACTACTTGGAAAACACCTACTAGAAAATAGGATACAAAGGACTGGTAAACCTAAATGCTATGACATGCAACTTTGATTGCTATTAAACTTATCCTCCATAAGGAAAATCTAAAGAAGCAGAGGTCATGCTTTATTTTACAGCTGGGCTTCCTGTACGCTTATGCTCAGTTTTATAATATGGCATCCCATAACTGGCATTGACAATATATCTGCAAAGCAGTGCTAGTTAGACACCAGCTATCACTGCAAAGCTTTTCAGTACTGCAAGGAGTATCACAAACACTTTCTGCTTCAAACTATTAACATTATCATTAATATATGGCACATATTCATACTATTTCTGGAAAATAACTCATGTGCTCTGATATCAAGGACTCATTTATCTGAGGAGTCATTCTTAATCTCTGTGGTGAATAGGCATATAAAATGCTGTTCCACAATGCATTCAGGTAGATGATGCCACAGATATTTACAGAAACATGATACTTGTATATGCATATTTTATATTAACAAACAAGTATAAATATCTGCATACCTGTAGCATGCAGACAGCAAGTATTCAAGACAACTTATACAGCATTATGTAAGCTTTCATTTGATACCATGAAGTACAATATATATTCTATCTGGGTTATCAATGCAAATATTAGTGTGGCATGTAGTTTGACATAAAATCATACTTTGTTGCTTACGGACCCTGTATTTGCATCATCAGACATTCCTGATGTGTGTTGAACTATCATGTGAAATGCAGTTCCACCATACTACTATGCAGACAATGTCTAAGATATTTACCTAAAACATGGAAATATGCACAAATACATCCATGCTAAAGAAGTACACATATATGCAAAGTGGTGGCAGTTACACACTCTATAGCAGTGAGAAGTTTCCCAACATTATGTATGCTTTTATTTGATACCATGAAGTACTACAAGAATGTGTGTCTGTGTGCATGTGTATATACGGATTCACTTCAGAAGCTCGAATTTACAAAATCTCGAACTGCAAATAACCGTAAGCAAAAGATCGAGTTTCGTAAACTCGAACTTCTGAAGCGAAACCAAAAAAAAAAAAAAAAAAACACAAACTTTGCTTTTGCAGGGGGGCTTCGCCCCCCCCCTACTTAAATATACCAACTCCAAGATCGCGCTACAGTGGGGAAATCTCCCGTCTTGTGCTGTATGTGGAAGCGCAAAATGGGAGTTTTCTCATTTCCTGTCAACACCACAAAAAAAAAAAACATTACGTACACACACAGTGTACAAGAATCCTTGCCTCTGTGTGCACGCAATGTATTAAGGTAAGTAAACTCTTATTTTTACACACTACACATCTTCGATTTACTGAAATCTCGATCATATGGTCTCGACCATATGACATTCGAGATTTCAGTAATTCGATTATGTGAAGTGTTCCCGTATATACATATATACACACACACACACACACACACATATATATATATATATATATATATATATATATATATATATAAATATATAATCTGCCTAACGTATGCTTACTTTGTGGCTAGACAATTATAAATATTTGGAAAATGGTGATAATTAAAACACCAGCTATCCAGTGACCAGTTTTTGAGCATTATGTTTGCTTTCACTTATCATGGCATCCCATATAAACTCCACCAGGTTTAACATGAAAAATATTAATATGGCACACATTCATACTTTTACATGAAAATAAATCATAGAATCTTACTTAATGAGCTCTCTAGTACCTGTTTGCTGGTTTGGTTGTGTGAAATGATGTTGCACAATGCTTTTATGTGGACAGTACCTAAGAACTTGGAGAAATGGATTCCACTACACAAGTAAAAGCATCTGCATACTGTCCAGTAAATTAGTCAGAATAGGACCAACAGCAGTAACATACAACCTTTTGTTACCTATATGCAAACATGGAATGGACTGTGACAGGCAACAAACATGACATTCCAGTGTCACAGTAATGGTATGACTGCATTGCATCAGTGGCTACTAACTGCAAAACAACTTGTCAAAAGATCCAATGGAAAGACCTCCTCTAAAATGCAGTGTGCTCCTTCTTGATGCATACAACAGTGATACTCATGAAATCCATGAAAATCAGAAACATATTTCTTCCACTGCATGTTTCAGTTTGTTACTGTCAAGACACACACATTGCAAACCTTGTCACTGTCAGACACATATGCTGCAAACCACTACAGCTTCTATTATCAGATGAACATAGTGCAAGCTAATGAATGAATAATGCATAAATGGCCACATTTTATATTTCACCTTGCTCTTGTCAGATGTGTACAGTGCAACCCAATGCAATCCCTATGCGTACCCAACAATTACAGTAAAATTACTGAATATGTACATGTGATCAAATGAATAAGTACATGAATATTACCCACAGTCACATATTTCAGTTTGCTGCTGTCAGGTACATACTCAACAAAACGTGTTATACATACACACAAATATGTCTGTGTGAATACCACTCAGATGCCTGATCATGATCAAATGAATGAAAGAATGCAACTAATTGCCTCAGTAATTTACTTCCACTTACTGAATGACACAAATACACAGCAGCTCGACCTCTTAGCTCAAAGATTAGGAAGAAATCCAACAAATAATGTGAGACAAAGACCCAAAATTAGGGGCAGATTTTAAATACTGCTCTTATATACCTGGAATTTGCTAGAATAAGAAGGGCAGTTGAGAGGTATGACAACCCACAGTATTTCCCACACAAGCACACACACACAAAACTAATTGTCAAAAATATACTTAACCATAATTCAAGACAACACTGCTAGTCTACAATCTCAAAGGACTACAAGAAATATTCAAATTAAAAAATGCCAAAGCAATGCAAAATACTTTTTTAAATAAATAAAAGCATAAACTGATGGTATAATACGGAAAAAATGTGTGCACATAGCCACATACATGAACATCACAGCTGTCAACCTCTGCCTAGGAAGTAAAGACAAAGCCAAAAATGGGGTGGAGACTATCGAATTCATGGACAGAAATTAAATAATTGTTCACATATACTTAAAACGTTTCTAGAATAGCAGGGTTTGCATTACAATTTCTTACTTGATGGATATGAAGTAAAACTCAAAGTACATTCACTATTTATATTCAACCGTTTGATATAAAAAAAATTGATATAAAATATAGGAGGAAAAGAGCAAACATATGAGGAAAAATCAAGGACATTCTGCAAATTCAGTGACAGTTGAGAGGAATCAAACACAGAGAGAGACCACAGTTCTCCACATCCTAGTGCAATAATCAGAGACAAAGCCAAAAGTAATGGGGGAGAAACTGATGACCAAAATCAAGGAGAGCTATTAAACATTGTTCTTATATATTTAAAAAAAAATGTTATAATAGTCATGCTTGCATTCTGAAACTCAAATGGCTGTCATCATTTAGAAACAGCAATCAGCAACCTTCTGCCAGAAAAACACACAATCCAGGACTAACAGTTCAAACATATGATACAAATTAAGGACATTCTGCCCAAAATGGGCACAGTTAATTATTTCACACATTCTCCTTCTCTTTCAAACACACACAGAACAGCAACATAACAGTGACATTTTATTGACTGTGCAAGACCATGGATGTTAGACTGTAAACAAAATGACTACAATCTGACTTGCAACACTGTAGCAAGTATAATTAAACACTGTAGCCAGCATTACACTTACCTACCCTTTCTCCAAGACCACTAAATGATAACAGAACACAACTTCCCATTCTCTGTGCTGCTGAACTGCTTCAAAACCTTGCAGCAGTGGAATAGAGGGAGCAGCAGTTGGTTGAATGGCCAGCCAAAATGAAATTCAGTACAGACATGTGAGGGCAGCACATTGGCGCAGCGGAGTGTTGTTGCCTCACAGCAAGGGGTTCCCTGGTTCAATTCTCAGCTGGGGTGAATTCTGTGCAGAGTCTGCATGTCCTTCCTGTGTTTGTGTGGGTGTCTGCTGGGTGCTCTTGTTTTCTCCCACATTCCAAAGATATACAGTAAATGGATTGGACACAATAAATTAGGTACAGCTGCGACTGTGCATGTGAGTGTGCATCATGTAAACCTTGGCTCTAGATGATTGTCAATAAAGTGACACCATGGCCTCGTGCAAAAATGGGAAAAGAGGTTGTAGGTAGATGGATGGATTAAGATAGATGGATGGATGTTCAGTGATGGAAACAGATGCCTGTGTTGTGCTACTAAATGAGCTCGGTCAGAAACGGGACTAAGAGTCATGTTGTTTTTGAGTTCATAAAAAGTTGCAGGAAGTCTGGAAATATTGCATTTTTCCTCCACAAGAATGTATGGGTGTCACTTATCTTGGGGAGCAGAATCAACCAGATAGCACCTCATAATGGCATGACTGTACAGCAGAGAACCTGGTTAGGCAGGACAATCAGATAAGTAACCAAGTAATAATACTACAATCAAAATACTTTAAACATTTTTTCTATGGGAGCATACACTATGTTTTTGTTTTACCCCATACACATACAAAAAGCATGGCATATAACAACTCTACTTTTAGAAGTTTAGGGCAAGGATACCATTAACAGTTTGCATTTTGTAGGGACTAGCTGGATGTGCCGTATGGAGGAAGGGAAGAAGCACTTAGTTCTGTAAGTGCCATATGGTGTCATGCATAGGCAAGAAATGAGTAAAGGACTACAGCAAACCAAACTTCACACTACATGCCTGGGTTCAAATTCCTCAGCCTACACTTGCAGACTGTACGACTCTGAGGAAGTCAATGACTTTGATGGCATACCCAGGTTAGCAGCGAAGTGAGCTTACACATTTAACAAATAAAACAAAAACAAAACCATTCATTATTGCAAATGAGTGAAGAACATTTCTCATAAATCAGACAAGAAAGTATGATGGACAAAATATGAGGGTTGTCCCCTTTTACAATAACGAATACAATTCCTTACAACCTTTTAGGCCTCAGAATCATTCCTGCAGATCCTCCCACAAAGAACAGTTCCTCTAGGTAGTTAGATGCTGGACAGGCATACTAAAATGATTGTGTATATCCAATGTTATGTTAAGTACATAACTTTTATATTTTACAGGATCTAATCCATTCACTTCATTTGCAGGACAATGTCCCCAGCTTCTCCTCTGGGGCTGGCATCATGACAGAATACCACAATGCATGACAACTCCATAGGCTGACCTCAAATTTCAGATCACATCCAGCTTATTGTATTTTAGAAAGCTGTGAAGAGAAGCACATGCCTTTGCTATACAAATGTCATTAGTAGAAGAAACTTACCATAGCAGTAAGTGTTCAAACACATCACTGTCACAGAAGTATACAGGTATATATAGTGTATCCTGCCAAAGGTCAGACATCCAAGCCAGTATACGAAAGCTTTTGGATGCCCCTCCATTGCACCTTACAACTGAGAAAGCACATAACTGTACTGGTATAAAAGCAGGCATATCGGCAACAGAAATCAGAGCTTTCTTGCCGCTCACCAAAATGTGGCAGCAATATATAATCAGAATCCAAATTTGGATACTTATGTGCTAGGAGAAGAGGGGCAGGGGCAAAGGGGAACCCCACCCTGGCCAAGAAGCATAAGGATAAGGAATAAGATCTAACATAATTAAAAAAAAGTGGTGCGGTGGTACGGTTGCAGTACTGCAACAGTTATCTATTGAAACATCTACTGCTATGATTAGTTTACTTACACGTTTATGCTCATTATTAGATCAGAGGTGCAGTGGAATACAGCTATATAAGACAACTACCAAAGCCTAGATACTTAGGAAGGAGGATGAATGAGAGTCTAGGAGTCCAAGGAGAATAGCATAGCAAATCCTGCTTTGGCCCTGGAAAATGGAGTCATGTGCAATGTTTAGTAAAGGTGTATACAGATGACCAACTTGCATCAGCTCTGGTACAGTGAACATTGACCCTGTGAGGGAGGGGCATACCATGGTGAGAACAATCATTTAGAAACTGTTTTGATACTGGCTGCTCTTTTTTCTTTCCATCAAATGAAAAGAAGGGCTGATCAGATGCTCTAAAATTATCTGCCCTGTCAATGCAGTATCTATGGACATCCAGGGTATGCAGGAATCTCTTTAGTGTTTTGGTTCAGGAAAGAACACCTGGAGATGAACAGATTGATTTAAAGCAAATTCAGAGACAAACTTAAATGATGAAAGAATGGTTAGTTCTTAAGGCTCTTAAATATGAGTAAGAATAGAATCACCATCAGAGTTTGCAATGCAGATAATCACCTAGCCAAAGTCAGAGCAGTGAGTAAAACAGTTTTCCATGCCAAAAACTTCAAGTCAGATTTATATACGGGTTTGAAAGATGGATGAGTGAGCTTTTCTAAGACAAGGTTGACATTCCTAGGAAAAGACACCTGTTTTGAGGTGGAGGGATACTGTAGGACCTCTTTCAAAAACTGCCTTAGCTGAAATAAGGAAGGAAGAAAGGGGGACTGTAAGGGCAGGCAAGCAGAAATGGCTTAATGCTGAATTTTAATAGATGAACAAGAAAGGCCTGATTTGGGCAAGTCATACAGATATTGGAGAACTACATGGCCCTCTGCAGTGTATGGGTCCTAGTTTTTGTAGCCTCCTTTACCCACCTGCTGCACATCCTCTAAGAAAAGGTGCCCAAGTAGGAATCAAAATTCTGTTATTTAGTCAGTCACATATAATTTACTGCATGTTGGGTGGATTACTGATCTCGTCCTGTGAGAGTAGAACCATCCTCTGAGGAAGTTCATGGTAACTGCCCTTGACCATTTTCATAAGAGAGAACCGATGTTGTCTAGGCCAAAAGGGATTTACCACCAACAGGACTGTTGAAGAGACCTTTTGGATATTTAAGAGAGTTCTATGTATCAGAGGAAAGGTATACAGGAACATTTCTGTCCATTGGAAGGAAAAGGCATCTGCCTTCTAAGCCTTTTTTGCAAAATGTCCCAGAAAAGAATATCTTTAGCTGTTTGTTATGAATGGAAACAAACATCTATTTAGGGAGTTCCCCACAGATGGATAATCTCTCAGAAGACCTCTGGTTTCAATATTCATTTGTGGCAGTCTGTCCTGTGTCTGCCAGTGTTCTGTTCTAATAGGATGTAAGCAGTTTTAAAGGAAAGATTGTTACAACTTTTAAGGCTATCATGGCTATTCTACTTATGTACCACATCACAGTGACATTGTCTATGATTACCTGAAGAGGTCTCAAAATCCACAAATAATTCAAGGTGTTCAAAATATTTATCAAGGTCATCATTTCTTTGATGTTTGTTTTTTTCCCTTGAACTGATGGCCTCACACCCCTTCTACTAAATATTCCCTTGAATACTGTTCCCCATGCAGTCTGATGCATCTGCTGTTACAGAAAGAGAAGGAAGGAGGATACCGGTAGACCAGGATTTAACAGTTTGTTTCACCCACCATTAACAGCTCCTTCCTAACAAATTCCAGCACTGAACTTATAAATGATACAGGATGGTGGTTTTTGAGTCCACAAAGACAGGAGAAACCTTTTTATTTTTTTTTTCATGTGCAGTCTGGCTAATGTAATCATCAGGATAGTGGAAGCCATGTAACTCAGAATCCTGAAATAATCCTTTGCAGCAGTCATAGCTTAGTGGGAAACTCTAAGAACTGGAGAAGGTAGAATGTAACTTTTTCTGGAACTTTTATTAACTGAATGAAGAGAGACAAATTCATAAGTGACCTCCAGGTTCTCTCTTTTTGGGGGAACTACAAATATTCTGGAATAAAATATAACATTTGGGATACAATGGAAGAAAACAGATATGTTTGACTTCCTGGGTGTGGAGGAACTCTTGGGTTTGGACAGAAAGAATTCCAGTGCTACCTGCATCCATTCCGAGTTATTTCCAGTACCCAGGAATCTGATGTAATTTGATTCTGAAGGGGAAAAGGCACAGCAGAGAAATATTACTATGCTAGATTCTGGGGGACTGACGTGTTGGTAAGGTGGTCTGGATGAGAAAGTAGTTATTTATTCTTTTTCGTATGGAATGGACAGTGGGTTCCACTCCCTTTTTTCTTTGAATCTCCTTTCCACTTTTTCTTATATTGTTGTTTACCATTTTTGTTTCTCAAATCACCAAAACACTGAAGACTCAGTGAAGACCAAGTCTGACTGAACTCTTCAACACCAATAAAGTTCTGATTTTTAGCACGTGTATATCTGCCTTTATACTTGCATGACCTTGTGCTTCTTTGGATGTATGGTGCACATGGAAGACATCTAAAAGCTTTTGTGTACTAGCTGGATGTCTGATCCTTGGCAGGATACATCCCATATAGCTGCACTACAACAATAATCTACTGATAATTACAAGCTGGAAAAAATGAGGAGGCAGCTATAAGCTTTAGCAGAATGAAATTTTGGTACATTCCCTAGACTTTTGTTCCATTAAAAATAACAGAAAATGAAACAATGTAAAAGCCACCTGAATAGGGTATTATTTTCTGACCCACTTAACATAGAGCAACAGAATGGGGATAAAAAGTTTATCACCCTAATTCCTTTAGTTCTGCCACATTAAAATCTTTGTTGTTGATTTGCATTTAGACAGTGTAACAAATACTCCCCTCTGCTGGGGTATTATGAAAAAAAAAACATTAGCAGGTTGAAAGACTGGTTAAGGTGAGCGTTGTTGGCTACTTCTGGCATGAATGCAGGATTAGTGCATAGACAGATGTGATTCTTCTTCTTCTTTCAGCTTTTCTCGGTTAGGGGTCGCCACAGTGGATCATCTGTCCGCTCATGATTGGCAGTGGAGTTTTACAGTGGCGAGTTGCCAGCCCGGCGCCCAACCTTCCACAGAAGGCACACACACACACTCACACCTAGGGCCAATTTAGAGTGTCCAATCCACCTACTGCATGTCTTTGGGATGTGGGAGGAAACCGGAGCACCCGGAGGAAACCCACGCAACCACAGGGAGGACATGCAGACTTCCACACAGAAGGCACCCCAACAGAGAATTGAACTGGTGAACCTCTTGCTGCGAGGCAGCAATGCTAACCGCTGCACCACTGTGGCCATCCCATAGACAGATGTGACTATGAAATGTAATTGAGAGCTCTAGAAGAAAGAGCATGAGGTTCCAAAACCCTTCTGGTTGATACAGTTACTACTACTACCACTGCTGCTGCTGCTACTACTACTACTACTACTACTACTACCACTAAACAGAGTCTAAGTCTACCAAGACAAGTATTTAAGATCAGCTATAAGCTGCTGCTTCAAAACAAGTTTTTCCAACATTAAATTTATATATGGAGGGTACTGGTTCACTTCTTAAGAATGCCTTTAACAAAGCGATCAAGGAAGAATGACATTTGGAAAGGTCTACAGAATGTATTTCAACAGTGGAAAAGCTAAAACTTTCACCAAAAAGCTGTATAACTTGTGGAGTCAGGACTGAGAAGTGATCCAGCCCTTGGTTAGTAGCGCAGTCAAGAGTTTTGTCCATTTACTTCTGTAATAGAGGGCTTTTTGGGCAATTGTGAGGATTTGGACCACACTGAGATGGTAAGCAAGGTACCTGGCCATAAATGAAACTAAAGACACCGCGCAGGTTGGTTTGATGGACTGAAGGACCAAGTGAAGCTTGATGGAGGGAAGCAATAAGAAATGTTTTAGGGGTCTGATGACAAGATGCTTTCTTTAGATGAGGCCACAGCAGGAGAACCATATTTGTGGACCAGAGCAGAGCTATGAGAAGGACTATGGTCTGGCACTGTTTGGCTATTCAAAGAAACTTCACTATAGAGGGAAACAGGGAAAAATTGTAATATTGATTTAAAGGCTCATTCTGTTCTACTGTGTTCCAAGGAAATCTGCCCTAACAGTGGAAACAACAGATGCAAAGATGTTGCGGTAAGGCTCTCCCAAGCAGCAGAAGATGGCATCCACCACTGACCAACTAAGGGACCACTTACAACACATCAGTAGGGATTCTCTGAGCTTGTTTGCTAGAAAAATGGCTTGACTGAAATGTGAAATGTGCACCATCATCAGAAAATGAAAAGCTGATATGGTACATTCTAAAACTTCTGGCCTTCCAACACTGGATATAAGAAAAGGGTTCCCCCATTTTTGCTAATGTACCAAACAACTCCCATGCTGTTGCAGTGGATAGCTATCACACCATAAGGAAGGATTTTCTATACAGTCTATAGTGTAAACAGCACCATCATCAGCTTTCAGTAAAACTCCTCCAGTAACCAAGTTCCTTAAACAATCTACTCTAAACAAAGCCTCCACCCAGGTTTGAAGTTTCTCTGGTAACAGTACACTTGGGGAGAAAATTATAAAGGGACTGCCATGAGAGAGAGAGAGAATGGAAGAACCACAATAGATGTTGATAGCACACCCAAAAAATCCAAATCAGATGGGATATTGGGTATGCTCTGAACGTGGAGTACCATCAAATAATGGCTGGCAAATAGGACCAGGAAAATCCTCAAAGCTGTCAGATTCAGAACCATGAGGAACCAACTTTATAAAAGTAATTAAAAGAAAGTAAATACTAGATAAAATCTTCGAAATTCAGTCTGATGGAAGCCTGTCAACTACAAGTCTTTGTGCCTAGGTGGCAGCTGATGAAAAATCTGTGTTTGCGACAGCTACATCTGACACTTCATAGTGTTCTTCAATGTTCCCTATGACAGGAACACCTGTGGTACACAGTCCCTTTTCATCCACAATTCTCTTTTCAAGGTTGGTAGAAGCCAATCTTCCAGATAACAGAAAACATTTGACTTTTTCAGCCTGACATGGACTTTGATGGTAACCATTTGAAATGTTGGGACCCATCAGAGTAAATCCTTTATACACATTGACTGAATGGCCAAAAAAAGACATACCTATACTATACCATTTGTTGGAATATTCCTTTTTCTCTCCGAGAAATGTCGATCTTATCGCTGGTATATACAATTTCAGAGGTGTGGAGGACAGCCAATGCTGTCTTGGCCAAAAGGGGGTCACCAGCAAGATTTTTGGTTGTTCCTGCTGTATTTTCATCAGGACCTTTTGGCGAAGTTGGAACAGGGGGAATGCAAACAGAAACATCCCCTTCCAAGAAAAGGATAGAGTGTCCACATTCCATGCCAAGGGATTTGGAATCCTGACACAAAATTTGGGATGTTGTCTGTTCATGGTGGAGGGAAAGAGATTTATCTGAGGTATAACTCATTGATGGATCAGGTCCAGAAACACATCCCTGTGTAGCATCCATTCATGGGATTGAGTCATGGACCTGCTGAGTACATCTGCCACAACATTTTGAGTTGAGGGAATGTAGACAGTCTGGAGAGAAACTCAACTCTGCAAGGCTAGCTCCTAGGCCTGTAAAGCCAGTCTGCACAGGAG
Organism: Protopterus annectens; assembly: GCF_019279795.1. Lineage (NCBI taxonomy): Eukaryota > Metazoa > Chordata > Ceratodontiformes > Protopteridae > Protopterus > Protopterus annectens. Next base: position 1,119,826,992 of record NC_056741.1, on the reverse strand, counting down.
ATAACACTTTGTCCCCCCATTTGTTGACATACCAGAGGAACATGGTGTTGTCTGTGAACCATCTTAGGACCCCTGAGGAAAGCACAGGCTTGAAGATTTGGAGGACAAAAATCAAGGCTCTCATTTCCTTTATGTTGATTTGCTCCTTTCTTTGGGTTGGAGGCCAGACATCTCCGACCTTCCAGGATTCCAGTGTTGCACCCCATCCTACATCTGAAGCATCTGTGTACAGCTCCTGAGAGGGAAGAGGTGGCTGCAAGAGTAGGCCTGGATTCCTTGCCACCTGAAGTATCCACCAGTCTAACTCCCTTTCAAGCAGGGCAGGAGTGGAATAACAAAGTCTAGAGGGTGGGAGTATTGCTTTCAAACTGTCCCCAAGAACCACTGGAACTTTCTCATGTGCAACTTGGCTAAAGGCAGCATGGGAATCGTTGAGGCCATGAACCCCAGGAGAACTAGAAAGTCCCTGGCAGTCAGAAATTGAAGGGGCAATGGGTACTGGAAATAGGAGGTGGGGGACATGAACTTTTCTGGAGGTAAGTGGCTAGCATCCTGTTTGAATCCTGCAGCCAAGAAAAACATGGTCTTGGGAAGGGGTCAATGTAGACTTCTGATAGTTTATTGTGAAAACTAGATTCTCCAGGAGACATCGTGAAGGAGAGATTCTCCTGAAGGATGTCTGGGGAAAGGGCCTGGATAAAGATCGTCTAGGTAAGGAAAAATTTGTATACCCTGTAGTCAACAGTAGGCTATGACAAGAGCTAAGCATTTTGTGAAGACCCTCGGTGCCAAAGACAGACCAAAGGGCAAAGCACAGAACTGAAAATGTGAGGAAGATACAAGAAAGCGAGAAATTTCCTGAACTGGAGGTGAATGGGGATATGAAGGTAGGCATCTTTGATGTCTAATGACACCATAAAGGCCTGGGGAAGTATGAGTGGGTGAAGGGTGGGTAAAGTCAGCATGCAAAAGGTGGGGACTTTTAAAAAGGTGTTTAGATGGGAAAGGTCCAGATGGGTCTTAAGGGGCCATCCTTCCTGGGAACCAGAAACATCCTGGAGTAAAATCTTTTTCCCAACTGAGAGAGTGGGACTTCCTCAATAGTGCCTTGAGAAAGAAGGTTGGATATGACCTGGGGGAAGAATTTCAGTTGTCCTTTTGATGGTTGTGGGATGCCCCTGAAGGAGGGAGGAGCTTCCAACACCATGAAATATCCTTGTTGGATGACAGAAAGGACCCAAGAGTCCTGGGTTATCAGATTCCAAGCAGGGAGAAAAAGAGAGAGGTGAAGAGACAATGGAGTAGATGGGCCTGGAGGCGGGTAGTCACAGACTACCAGGCTTAGCCTGAAAGGGCTGTTTCTGAGTGGGAGTAGAGGAAGCAGACTTTGAAGGTATGTGTTTCCTGGAATCCCTCTTAACTTTGGTAGATGGTGGCCTAGCTGGCTTTCTGACAAAAACAGTTTTGATAGGGTAATTCCTCTGGAACCTGGGGATGGGAAACAGTCCTGACTATGGGTATAGTCCTCCGGCCCCAGTCGGGTCCATACCCAGAGAGAAGCTGTCAGAAATGCTGTTGAAGTGGCAGTAGCCCCTAGTGGAATGAGCCTAATCCCAGCTGGAACCTCTTTTACCATGGATGGAATAACAAAATGCAATGCAAAAAGCATCACACAGAAATAGTTTGTTTTTTGACAGTTTGCCCAATGAATAGTTTGGTTTAAAGCCACACTAGAACCACCTTTTAGCATAGGAAGGAGATTAGTATGATGCGATATATGGTCCTTATGGAAAAATCAAAAGGGGCTCTGCCATGGGGCCTGCAACTCAGACACCCTTCTTCTCTTGCAGAAGTAATAGCCAACAGCAAAGCCTTCCTTCCATGACAATCAATTCATTCAGGCAGTAGCGGCTCAAGGTTGTAGAGTAAAGTTTTTTTTTCCAAAACAAAATTCCCAAGCTATATTCTTTGCCCCTCTAAGAAACTGCTTTAAAACAAAGCGATGCGAAAACAAAGGTGGGTCACATAATGAGCTGAAATTGCTGCAGCATGAATCTTTATGGAAGAGAAAGACAAACTTTGTCCTGTCCAATAAAAGATATTGAGAGCCACACAGACACACCTCAAATTAATCTCCAAATTCTTTGCTGTACACTGTACACCAATCTCTTTTCTGAGATAACAGATGAGGAATCAGAGGTAAAGGCCATGGAGGGCTTCTTTACTCCTTAGAAGTGGGTGGGTACCAGTGTTTGGCAGGCCAATGCTATCAAATCAAAATCATTCGTCCTGTCTGACCTTTAGTAATACCTTTGGGAGAAAGAAAGAAGAGGTAGAGGTGAAAGCATAGACATTTTCCAACTGAAACTCCAAGATCCACTTTCCAAGCATCCACACTGAAACCCTGTGTGCAAAACTTTTGCAGTGGGTGGTTTAGTGGCAGCTGGTGGTTTAGTGTGGTCTGAGCTCCCCATATGTCTTCTGTCAATTTCTGAAAATACATGAGATCCAAATACATGGGTGGGGAGTTTCCACTTTTTTGGGGATCCATGATTTGTCTATTTAACCTGTGCAGAAGAAACCTTCTGTGAAGAGTCAGAGACAGTAGGCTAGCATGATCTCCAAATAAATCATGCCTGCATAGAGGATAAAGGACTGCTAACATCTCCTTCATGTTGATATGTAGATGCTGTGTAGTCTGGCAGGCCACTTGTCTTGTATCCACTTTCCATGAGAAGCTCCCCAAGCAGTGTCCGAGGCATCTGTCGTCTGACTTTGAAGGACTGTCCTTGTAGTCAGCACGGGACTGATGAGATAGTTGAAGATGGAGTAGTGACTCTTTTGTTTGTTTTGTCGGGGGTTAAAAAAGGCCATCTGCTGCTGTTATTCAGTCTCACACCCAGAAAGCACACAGGAGAGAGAGGGCACTTAGACTTTTTTTCGTTCACAGAATACCCTAGCTAGGCTTAGCACTGCTATGACATATTCCAGATGCTGCTGTAAGGTGTTTTTTTTGGCTGAGAATCAGGCAGTGTATCGCCCAAGTAAGGATAAATTTGATGCCTTGTAGCGTAAGCTATCACTGGAGCCAGAACAGAACTCAAAATACTCTAAGATAGGACACGCAAGGGCACAGAGAACTGATAATGAAAAATCTCCAGTTCGAAAACCGCAGATACAGATAACTTAGTTCACTTTACCAGCGAAGCCTTATGTCTTAAAGCTTCCTTGAGATCCAAAGTTACCATCCAGCACCATCCAGTTTGAGGTAACAGTTGCTGTATCGTCAACATCTTGAATGTCCAGAGGTTGAGGAAGTGTAACCAAAATAGATCTCCACGGTGTTCTTCTTGCGTGTTCAGGAACAGGCGACTGGCTGAATAGCCCCTATCTGGAGTAACTGAGAAACTTTTTGAGAGCCGCTTTTTTTTTTGGAGAGGGAACACATGGCATGCTTTGAAAGGGGAGGGGCATGTGGAAATAAAATCTGTACCCGTGATGAATGATATCCATCACCCATCTGTCTTGATCTGCACCTGCAAAAAATCTTAACAGTCATGCATAGACTTAGCTTCCTCCCTCCATTTTCTAAAAAAACTTCCACAGAGCGTCCAAACACAAACAGCATCTCAGTAAAATCCTGGTCTTCCTGTTCAAAACTATCAAACTCCTGTTCCACCCTAGGCCTCTTATCAGGTGGGGGCATAGAACCTCTAATCAGAGTAATCAAATCTTCAGCATTTTAGCATATGTTGGCACATCCTGTAACAGTAAAGTATCTGCCTGAGACTGGCCCTAAACAAGGTATACACAATGTATGATAATCCCTATCGGTCTGCTTCTTCTTCCAAAATACATACAGTTATTTTTTTTGACACTGCAGCAAGGGAAGACGAAGAACATCAAAGATATGTTTTAGATCCTGGAGCTCTTTTGCCCTTTTCTTGAAGGGATTTAAACAGCTCTGTGGCTGAGCTTCCAAACAAGCTTTTTTGTCCAGAGGGGCATCCATCAGCTTGGCCTTAATATCATCAGGCAAGGATTGAAGCCTGAGTGATGAAAACCTCCTCTGGACAGACCCAGATGCAGCATCCTTGTCTGAGGCCTCCACAGCATCATAACTGCACTTGGAGTGCCTTATAACCTGGCAGAAGATTTGAGAAAAGAGGAGAACTTAGCATTGATGTGATAATCGGGGAGCTCAGACAGAAATTTACCAGCATCTATTAAGAGTACTTGGGAATATTTGGCCATATGAGTTTGATAGTTAATTGCCTTGAAGACCAAAGTAGCATAGGTATATACTTTTTCCCCTAATCTCTCCATAACTTTGTTCTCCTTGTCAGATAGAAGCAAGGAGGTAGAAGGCAATAATTTGGATGCCTTGTCTGCAGAAATTGATATGGAAGCTAGGTCTGCAGAGGGGGCTTTAAAAAGGAACTTGAGTCCTCAGACACCTTACAGAATCTATCTGGGCGCTTGGGTGTTGGAAGCTGGGAGTCTGGACATTTAGAAGCAGCTGTAAAGACATCTAAGAAGGCTGGTAGGACAGGGGGAATGGCAGATGGAGAGGAAGAGTCCATCTGAAGATTGTGATACCTCTTTTGTATGTCAGACATTTGGCAACAGTCCCATTTGAAGAATTCTTTCATCTTCAGAATAGTTTCCCCAAAGGAAATATCCCCCCAGGGAAATCTGTACCATTAAATTCCTCTTCTGGGGAGGTGTAACCCAAAAGGGAAGAAATTTGGGTTGAATAAACCAGGGATTCATCACTTGATGATTCCTCATCATCTGAGGAAATATCCTCAGAGGTCCTCTTTAAGGAAGTGGAGGGAGAAAAGGCAGGAAAAGAGAAAGGAGCCAAGGTCTGATGTAGAGCAATAAAGGCACTGGAAAGGCCTTGCGAGAAGGCCTGCCAATCCAGAGCTTGATCCTGAGAAACCAAAGAAACCTGTTTAGCTTTTACCTTTTTTTTAGGAGCTTCCATGTGATGGAAGGTGAATAAGCCAGATGTTGGCCTGCACTCCACGATGTCTGTAAGTACATCCTCCCACATGATGATATGGATGATGCTACGTGGGCCTTCAGTAATTACAAGCTGTGGTTTCTCCCCCTACGGCCCAGTCAGACACCTGCGATTACCTCGCAGACGTGCTAGTAGGGTCCTTCATGGCTTCACTGTGGTACTCATTGAAGAGATGTCTACCAATTTCAGGAAGGCCTCCGGGCCCACTTCGGCCTCAGGAGGGACACCCAGAAGAAAGGGAGCAGCAGGTAGTTCAGGCTGTGACTTCTTGGCCTTTTTAGGATGCGGCTCATCTGAAGGGCCAAATGCCACCTTCATATCGCACACTAAGTGCTTAAGGTGCTGATTCTCAAGGTATAACTTCAGGGAAGCTAAACAGCTGCGAAGGGTTTTGGGTACAAAGGCCTTAACAAATAGCACAAGCTGTATGGTCGTGGTCTGTGCCTAAGCAAAACAAGCAGAAATTGTGTGAATTCTTATGTGGAATCTGCCCTCCACACAGACACTTGCCCTTCTGAGCTGACATTAAATGACAGCACAAAACAGTAGCCAAAGTTTAAAGAAAAAACCCAATGGGGTACTTATCTGAACCAAGGTTCGCGACTTATCTGGCGAATGATGACCGAGCAGTCAATCGGACAGGCGGCAGAAAAGTTCTGAGGTTGGTATGTGCTGATGTCAGCTTTATACCCGATGTCTCTTTATGGCTGACGTACGCTTGCTGATGTGCGACATCGCATGTACTTCACAGTAGCATTAGACTTTTGTATACTGGCTGGACTTACGAGTAAGACAGGGGTGGAGTCCCTCATGTTATGAACACTGCAGCATAGGAACAGAAGGACATACCATACTGTCGAACTTGGAGGAGATATAAGTAGCACGTTGCAGGCCCTTGATATCTCCCTGATCCATTTGTCCCATATGATCACTAACTAAGCAGGAAGGTGCTGGAAGATTTGACACCTCACTGCCTACAAAGCAGTGCAGTTGGTCATGTCCTCGGCAAGTTTGTAGTTAACTCCAGTGTGGCTGCAAAATTCCTAGTTGTGGATACCATACCTGCCTTTGGAACAGCACTTGTTCAGGAAACTTTTGCAGCCAAACTGCTTTCTCTCAGAATGCTGTACAAATAGCAGCTGTTGGCCATTCCTAAATAAGTTTTGCTCACACTTTGTGTAGAAAGAAAAATCTCTCTGAGCAGAAAATTTAATTCCAACAGCTGCAACAGTCATCCCTTCATGAACACTCTTTTGTGGCTCCTCTATTTGCTCCCAAAACTTTGGATCTTTGTTTTTTTTTATTTTAATGCACTCTAGTAAATCCAAGACCCCTCTCCTGCCTACTTTCAATATCCCTACCTGCAGTGATCCCACTTTTTCTCCATTCCCATGTTAGCTTAATTCTTAGAACACTTTGTTACTTTATGAGTATAATAAAGTACAATTGTCTTAAGGAAGCATTTTATGTCCAGATTTATTAACTTTTCTAAATCTTTAAGCCATTTCCCTATCTCTCTACTCCAAAAACAATGCAAAAACAGGGCAAACATTACACCACAACTCAGTGAATAACTGTGTCACTTAACTAGTACAGAAAAAGCCAGAGACAATATAGTGACTTAATGACAGGAGAAAACTGGCAAGAGAAATTTCCTAAACTTATTTCTAAATTAATTCCTTCCTTCCGTCCTCTCTCTCTCTCTCTCTCTCTAGCAAGGGAGTTACAGGGTTTACTGGAAATATCCCTAAGGCATATACACAGCAAGCTCGTTCAATAGGCAGTCTGAGTCCACTCAATTCACCCACCATTTTTTTTTTTTTTTTTTTTTTTTTTTTTAGGAAAAACAGTGTACCACCTCAGAAGCCGCTGTAGTGCAGTGGTAGTGTTGTCATCTCACAGCAAGAGGTTCTCCTGTTCGATTCTCAGCTGGAGCTCCTTGTGTGTGGAGTCTGCATGTCCTCCCCATGGTCAAGTGGCGTTTGAAAGACATGCGTGAATGGGCGTGCCTTCGTTGAAGGTTGGGCGTCGAGCTGGCACCTCGGCACTGTAAAAATCTACTGCCAATCATTAGTGGACTGGAGTTCCGTTGTGGCGACCCCTAACCGGGAAAAGCCAAAAAAAGAAGTGTACCACCTTAGCCCTTGTGCTTTAAGCAAGTGTTAAGGGCATCCAATCTTCTGCGTGTATTTTAGCCTGCATAGTGACTAGCCTGAAGACAAGTGCTTTAGTGTCCTACTTTGTAAGCATCAGCCTTACAGTTTTGTAAATCCTCCTCCACTGACAACCTACTGGTCAGCTTTTACTCTCTGCTTCCTAACAGACACCATCATTTACTCATACTGCTCTTAATCAAAAAAGAAGTTATGACTTACCATAACGTTCCATTTGTGTTGTCAATCTTCACTTATCCTTAACTGGGGGTTTGGTTCTGTATCTTAGAACCAACTCGGCCGTTACTCCAGCTCGTGCCTTCAAAAAACTCTCTAGCTTAACTCTATCCAGAATGCTCCTCTCAAGATTACCTCAGATCGATTTTGCATAAGATAGTGACAGACAGGAATAACAGATTTGAGACCATATCTGTATTTATAAAGGAATAATTAAATTTGTTGGGATAGATCCATTTCACCAAGAAGCCCAAAAGGCAGGGGGAAGGAGGGTGGGGATGTCAAGGATAAGTGAAGATCAACAACACAGATGGAATGTTATAGTAAGCCATAACTTCTTTATCTGATGTTGTCAATCTTCACGTAATCTTTGACTGTGGGACAGTGTCCCAATCTAGCAAAATCTTGGGAGGTCTCATAAAAGAATATGCCTGAGCACCATTGAAATGAAAGATCCTCGTCCCCCAGAGACCACATCCAGCCTGTAATGAGTAATAACAGTATGCGGGGATGCTCAAGTAGCAGTTGCACATATATCATCTATAGAAGCTCTGGCATGCAAGATTATGCAGTCCTTGAGCCATCTAGCCAGAGTAACCTTAGAAAGTGGTTTGCCTACAGTAGCAGAAGAGAATGAAACAAACAGCTGATCAGATTTTCTGAATTCCTTTGCTCTGTGCAGGTAAAAATGTAATTGCCTGTGAAAATCTAGCAAATGCAAATATTCACCTTTGTTTGAAAATTTGAGAAAGAATTACGGGAAGTTGTATAGCCTGATTGATATTGGTGTCAGATACTACTTTTGGTAAAAAGGTTGGATTTGTTTGCAAATACACTCTGCCCTTATGAAAGATTAGGTACAGAGGCTTGCAAGATAAGGCCTGTAACGCAGATATTCTCCTAGCAGAAATAATAGCAACCAAAAAAGATGTTTTCCAGGATAAATACTTTAAATCACAATATGAAGGAGGTTCACATGGGGAATTAATTAAAGATGGTAGTACCAGACGCAAGTCCCAAAGTGAAGACAGATCCTTGCAGCCATAAGGTTCCTTTCAGGAAGGCTTACAAAGTTTGTGGGACATTAGAACTGTATCATTTAGACCATTAGGAAAATTTGAAATTTCAGCTACATGAACCTGTATAGTTGAGGATACTCCTGGATTGAAAAGCGATGCTAAAAATTTCAAGACCTTAAGAAATCAGTAAAAACAAAATGAAAACTCCAGCACAGCTAGAACTTCCACTGAGTGACCTCCCAAACCTCTTGTATCAGAGGCACATGGGATATATGCAAATGATCCTTATGAATATCAGGTGTTTCAGCTCATTGGCGATTCTGAATGCCCATGACTTGTTTTGTTTTGTTGGACAATTTCAGGCCAATAAAGCCAAACCCCACTAGCTGTGGATATGCATATTTCGGCTTTGTTATGACCTCGTCAGCACAACACAAGCAAAGTGTGTGACTAAGCATTAGAAACACAGGGCTGTTATACCCAACTGATGCCCATTATCATTAGGGTCACTGCAAAAATGTTTTTACTGATTGGTTTTTCAGTGACCTTCTCACTCATTGTTTTAGTTTGTTGTTTGGGATAATTTTGCAGTGACTCAGGTCCTTTTTGCATAAATTGGTCATCAGTACTTGATGGGTCATTGGTTGGCTAGGTAATGACCATCGTAACACCAAAAGCCATTGTAGATTTCAAATGCGAAACCTTGAAAGGAGAACTAAAGTGATGGGGGCCATCATAGAGCCTAGAGTCTGTAACACCAGTCTTGCAATCACTGTTATGTTGTGAATAACTTGACTGACTTGTGATTTTATTCTCTGAAGTCTTTCCTGGGGTAGAGACATGAAACAGGTGCTTGTGTCTGCCACAATGAACTCTAAATGTTGCGTTAGCTTTAGATGCGATTTTTCGCAGTTGACCGTGATCCCTAGCGAACAGTAAGTTTGAATCATGTAGTTCCTTGCCTGGAGCAATAGATGCCTGGTGGTTGTGGTTATAAGCCAGTCATCTATGTATGGAACACACAGAAGCCTTGCAGTTTGAAATGAGCTGTGACCACTGCCATGCATTTGGAGAACACCTAGGAGGCTCTGGTAAGAACAAAGGGCATGGCTCTGAACTGATGATGAGCGTATCCCAGCTGGAAGTGCAGAAATCTTCTGGAGCATTTGTCTATTTTATGTAATAATACACATCCTGAAGATCTATTGGGCACATCCAATCTTCTTTCCCTAACAATGGGAGAATACATTGAACCATGACCATCCAGAATTTGGTTTGTTGAATTGACTTGTTCAAGACACAGATCAAAAATTGGTCTCCAGTCCCCTGTTTTCTCTGGTACTAAAAAGAATCTTGAGTGACCTCTGGATCCTATCTGGTCTGGTGGAACTGCTTGGAATCCTCTTTTGTCAAACAGTTTTTGAACTTCTAGAACTGCTGCATCCCTGTGACTTGGTGGAACTTCCAGGATTCTCTTTGGTTGTTTGAATTGTTTCAAAAAGGGAATATTGTAACCTCTGGTTATAATCCTCTGCACCCAGTTGTCCGTTGTTATGGCTAGCCAGGCAGGCAGGTGCAGGGAAAGTCGTCCCTTGACTTCCTCCAGAGAACAGCAATCGGACCTCCATTCAAAAGTACTGATAGGAGTTACCAGGGAACAAATCTCTGGAACCCTGATTTTGCAGGCCACCTCTGCCTCTGGGATGGCATCTTCCATTATAACTCCCCTCTGCCATGGGGGTAGTCATTACCTCGTGAGAAATGGAAAGGCCCTTGGGACATTTTGAACCATAGCTTGCCACTACTCTGGTTCCTGAAATAGGGTCATTGAAGAGTGGAAAAGCATACTCCCACAGTAGAAAGTCTCTTTCCATCTTTTTCACATCTGGCAAGGGTCTCTAACTTTGGGGCCAAAAAGGGATGTTCTGTCAAAAGAAGCATTGATGAAAGAAAACTTAAATGGCTTCACAAACTCACATATGTGCATCCTGGTGTGTCACCTCATGGCTACGCCAGAACCCGCTGCCCTAGTCATCCCTTCAACTGTGTGCGTAATAAGCATCATGGATGAATTACATATTAAATCCAGGGTTGCCAGATGGGTAGCTACTTTAGCCTGAACCCCTACAGCTACAATTCCTGCTAGTGTCTGATAGCTGCTTTATCAGATCTCGTTAAAGCCTGTTGAAATGTGCCATGAAGTTCAAGGACATAAGCACAAAGGTTGTTAAGCATATACACACCTCCCAAATCTATCCATCATACCAGACTACTTATTAGGAGAAAGATAGGACTTTCATCAGCAAATTCCTTTTTTGTGGCCGCCGTAATCACCATGGTATCTACTGGCACCCCTTTAGCCCAATGCTGCTGATCCACGGTAGCTGACAAAATATGGTCAGGTCTCTTAGGGATTGGTTCTGTGGACTCAGGAATCTTCCAGGCCTGCTGTGCAATCAACTTAATTAGATAGTCAATATGCAGAGAGATCCAAGCCATAGATGATTGGGCATGGAAAGCCTCTAGGTATACTGAACTCCTCTGAGGAAGGTTGTTGGGAAGTTCAGCCACCCCTCTGTTTAAGGATCTCTAGAATGTCATTGAACGAGACATCTTCTGGAGGTGACCTTGGGAATCCTTCTCCTTCATCAAAGTCAGTATATTCTGTGTAAGTCTCTTCAGGGGAGCTCAAGTGCTTCCTCTTGCACTTTCTCTTCTGGTGCACCTCCTTGATAGGACTGGCCAGGGAAGTTCTGGAAGAGGGCATAACCACCACAGTTGAATTCTGAGGCTTCTTGGTAGCTCTGGGTGAGGGGAAGGACAGGGATGCTATTATGATGAGAGAGGAATTGACTGGGAGCCTGTGGTGGACAAGGCCTTCTCCATGGTCCGGAAAGCAGGCCCCCATAGAGGAATCGGAGCCCAGAATTGAAAGAGACTCCTTTGAAACCATGGTCCATTCCAGCACCAAGGTGACCACCCCCGAGCCCGAAGCTGGAGTCGAACTTACGTGTGCCGAAGCCCTGAGAAGTATGGACGACTCTGTCGATCCATGCTCCCCACTGACAATGAAGCTTCAACACTGAGAGGTCTCCAGTTCCGACAGAACTGAAGAGATTTGGGCAATCAGCACCAGAGACAAGGACCTCACTGGCGCTGATACAGTTGACACTGGGACTGTTGGAACTGGGAACTCCGAATGCTCAGTTGGAGTCAGAAGAGGAATGAGAACTGGGTTTGAGACATGTAAAAGTCTAGAGACAGAAATGCTAAGAACCGAAGAAGTGGCTAATCCCCTCACCACCACCAGCTGGTCCACCAGCCTCAGAACATTGGATTCTGAGAGGCTCTTAGTGGAACAGACCGAATAGACTGACGGGTGGCTGGGCTATATCCAAGAATGGGCTTGGTAGTCAGTCTACAAAGGGATTGATTTTCAGAGAATACCTTGTACAGGTCAAATCTTTAAAGGAGAACTCCTTTGGTTCCAAAATTGGTGGAACGGAGGAGGGGGAAAAAGTCTGATCCAAAGAAGTAGTAGGTGCCAGAATTGTCAGCGTAGAGATCGGCACTGACTGGACTGGTGATGGTAGCTACTTTCCATTCAGTTCTGCCAAAATTGTGGGAACTGGGAAAGATTTAGCCTTTTTAGTAGGCGGTTCTGACAAAAGTAATGGAACCGAGCAGCTCCTCTTCTTTGAACCTTCATGTCTGGAGTAGGAGGAAGAAGAGCTAACATCAGTCTAATATCACAGATATGGCCTCATCAAAGCTGGATTTTATCAGGCTTTTCAAAATAAGCTTTTCTCTCTCTCTCTCTCTCTGAGGGCCCAGTGATTAAAGCCATGACAGATGGCACAGTCTTCTTGAAGGTGCAGCAGGCCCAAGCAGAAGACACATAAGGAATATTCATCGGAGTTCAGAATTTTATGGTCACACTTCTGGCATATGTTAAAGCCAGAAGTGCCTTTAGACTTCTCAGCCATATCAAGAAAAAGGTTGCTGTCTCGCACACGCGCACAAACAAGAGTTATGGAAGTCTGGAAGTTTTGAGTAATTTAATTTTTTTGAAAGGAAGAACATGCCAACAATGGTACGAAAGACTTACTGTAGCAGTAATAAGATAGAGGGAAAAAGTACCAACAATAGCACAGAAGATTACCGTAAAGGTAGACAAGGAAAGGGAGAACTACCAACAATAGTCAACAGGAGAAACACACCAATAAAGAGGAGCTAGGTAAAGAATAAGACTTTAGAGAAACAGCTACTCAAAGAATTTGAAAAAGGGTAAAAAAAATGGCTAGCTCATGAGCTGACAGGAAAGGAACGCATATGACACTTTTAAAGCAGCAAACAAGACCTGAGGTAATCTTCAGAGGAGCATTCTGGGTAGAGCTAAGCTTGAGAATTTTTGGAAGGTGTGAGCTGGAGTAACGGCCGAATCAGTTCCGAGATATGGAAATCAAACCCACAGTCAAAGATTAACTGAAGACTGACATCAGATCTATTTCTTTCTCATATTTTCTTCACTTCTCCTAGACTTGCTATTCCCATTACTTATATCCTCCTGTCTTTCTTTAGGAGAACCACATGACTTCAAGGAAGTCACCCTTGGTCTCCCTACTTCCTTTCTCATTTCTCTTTCCTCGTGATGGTTATTAAAACACTTTCGGCTCTAAGCTAGCATTTGTGCACAGTCAACATCGGCTCAGTGCACTCAATTTTCTCTTTAGTGTGTTTTTATTTTGCTATAAAAGTGTCCTTGCAAGCAAATAGATATGTATGCAACAGTGAAGTCTGCAGTTTGAACACCAGTCTGTGGGCTATATTTTTATGTAAATTATAAATATTATGGCAGCCGAAAACAAAGAACTTTGTCCACTATAATAGTGCCATTTTCTTAGACCACAGCAGTCCCATTGGCACTTTTTCCTTTAATGTGCCCCCTTTATTGTTTTTAGCAGTCCACTATCTATCTCCCTTCCTTAAGTTTATGTCTGTTCTTGTGTAACCATTTTTAGTTCTGAGCCACTATTTGTCCAGAGGTGCACTCCTGCATTCTTGCTTACTTTTTCTCATTGTTTTGCTGATCTGTGGGGGGTTGGGGTAGCCTCTGAAGTTTGCATTTCAAAGCCCACAGAAACCTCTTTAAATTGCACAATTGTTCAAATAGTCAACTGCAATATTTTACTGTTATCACCATTAGTCAGGTCAAGGTGATTCTGGACTAACTCTCCTACTAAAACAGTGTCCTGCAGCAATAAGATCAATGCTTTCATCTTCTAGGACAGAGGTCTTTTAAACTGCATTGTTCTCTTTACTTCTCTCTCTTTCTCTGCAGATTTGTGGCTGTTTTAAGTTCAGTCACTGACTGTTTTTTTTCTCTCTCTCTGCCAAGTTTTATGTTTTTTTCTCTCTCTCTGCCAAGTTTTATAATCCACTTTGGCATCCACTCAAGTTTACTACACAAGACTCTGTCTCAAACTGTCTTAATCCTCACCTTTTTTAACTATCAAATTACACCTCTACAAAGCCAGTACCCTCTCCTTCTTTCGGCTTTTTCCTGGTTAGGAGTCACCACAGCGGATCACCTGTCTGCTCATGATTGGCAGTGGAGTTTTTTACGGTGCCGAGGTGCCAGCCTGGCATCCAACCTTCCACAGAAGGCATATGCACGCACACACACACACCTAGAGCCAATTTTGAGTGTCCAATCCACCTACAGCATGTCTTTGGGATGTGGGAGGAAACTGGAGCACCCGGAAGAAACCCATGCGACCACAGGGAGGACATGCAGAATCCGCACAGAAGGCAACCCAGCCAAGAATCAAACCGGAGAACCTCTTGCTGTGAGGCGGCAATGCCAACCGCTGCACCACTGTAATCCTAATTTACAACAAAGAAACCCAAGTTAAATAAGATGCCCTATCTCAGATTATTTTATTATTCCTCCTCACTCTACTAGGCTTAATCATCAATTATCAAATCCACCTCCTTCAAATACTTAGAACTTCAACCAATCCTCACAAAGAATATCAACATCTACCCAACCTGTCTTTCTCCAAAACACCTTACTTCTAACAACCAAACCATATCGGATTTATTTATCTATAAATATCTCAAACTATGTATCCAAATTTATGATCAAATATCTAACCAAGACCAAAATATAACTGGCCACACTCCTCCCTCTCTAAAATATCAATTCAAAAAAATTAGCCATATTCATCCCAACCCAGGTCCCAATGCTCATATAACCATCACTTCCATCCCCAAAATAAACCAGTCACTTAATACAACTCAACAAAAAACAAAATCCAAACTCACGTAACTAAATATGAACCCAGATGTATGTACAATAAAATCCACAAAATACATGTCTAACCTTGAAACATACATTCCTTATGTAGTCATAGCTACTGAAACCTGGTTAAAAAAAGACAAAGGACAATGAGATCAATGGATACAACATACTCAGGCGTGACAGACAAAACAAGCATGCAGGTGGTGTAGCAATCTATAAAAATTCCCTAACCATCACCTTACTTCCACAAGAAATACCCAAATTTAATAATGATGAACTTCTAATAACACTCCTACAAATCAACAATAGGAAACTTATATGTTTAACAGCAATTTATATACCACCAAGGAATAACATTGATACTGCTGAAAGCATTCTATATTGAATGTCCCAAAAAACTAATTATGGAAGTATAATACTTAAAGATTTAAATACTGACTGGCAACTCAAATTCCACTACCCCACGGAATCCATAAACTTGTACAACTTCAGACAATTAATAACCACACCTACTAGAATTAACATAACTTTAGAAGACACTCAACATTAGACTGGATTCTTATGAACAAACCAGACAAACTGACAAAAGTAGGCTGCCTCTCAGCATAAGTGACCACATACCAACAAATGCCACTGGAACCTACCATAACCTAGATAAATATATTATCTATAATCAAATACAAAATACAACTAATTTCAATGAAGATATTTTAAATGAAACACACAATATAACTGGAATGTACTTAGAACAATGCCACTAGACACTGCTGTAGAACACTTTAATAACATTCTTACAGACCTTAAGTAATCCAGCACAGTACATAATAAGAGAGTTAAGTCCAACCAGACACCATGGCTGACAAAAGAAACAAAACAAAAAAAAAAAAACAACACACCCACTAATACCTACCTCTCATCCCTCCTTGCTTTAATACCCAACCTACTGCTATAGCTCTTAAGTGCTTTTAAAACCTACCTCCCATTTCTCTCTCACCTCACTAACCTTTAAAATGTCTATATCATTCATCCCTCACACATTACATTTATTAATCTGGGTCTCACTCCTACCTCCTCTAGCCACCACCTATCTCTTTACCTCCTATGAACAATCACTCTACTCTACCCTTCCTTCCCATCCAAACACACCTCAACACCAACATTACCTTTATCCCCAAACTTCCTAAACTTCCTTTTCAAACCCAGTTACCTACTAGCTAAATATCACAGACTAGCACACATTAGGCTCACCAACCTAAAAACTAGAAAATTATTTGACTATTATTGTAAGCCTCTCCAGCCTAAACATTTAACACTCCCCCCACTCATTATTGGATGGGGACATTCATCCCAGTCCTGGCCCTAACTATCCCCTTACCACTGCAAACATCAACCAAGACATAACTAGGACCCTATCACCTACCAAACTTCCAACTCACTCTCTATAGCACATCTTAATATACGTAGTATTTGCAATAAAATTGCTCAAGTTCATGCCCTCCTACATGTTCACCTATATGACATCCTATGTTTATCAGAAACATGGCTAAAACCTACCATTAAAGACAATGAAATCACCCCACCTGGTTACAATATCATTAGGACTTGACCGTACTGCCAAAAAGGGAGGCGAGGTAGCAATCCTCTATAAAGCAGAGCTACAAGTCAGCACTATAAATCTCAACCTACCTTTGGACAATAGTGCAGAAATAATTATCTCCAAACTTCAGGTCAACACATGTAAAGCCGTAAATATCATCTGCGTTCATCTTCCCCCAGGAAATAACATTAATACACTTGAGAATATCCTTAACTGGCTTTCTATTAATCTCCCACAAGAAACCATAGTCCTTGGAGACTTTAATATAGATTGGAATTCCTGTACTAGTACAAACCCCACCACCCATATTAACCTATATGGCTTCTCACAACTTATAAACTGCCCTACCAGAACTAATAGACTCTATAACAAAGAAAGTACCTTGGATTGGATACTTACTAATACTCCTCATCCAACCTACATAACAGGAACCCTTCCAGATGACCTAAGTGACCATTCACTAACTTATATTATCAGACATAAAACCAACATAATATTCCCTAACACTTTCAGAACAATATGCTCAAAAAAGCAATTTAACCCAGAACGTTTCCAAACAAAACTAAAACAATGTAATTGGTCACCATTAAAATCTCTCCCTCTAAATGAAGCAGTTGAATACTTCAATTCTACATTCTTAACCATCCTTGACCACCACGCACCAACTCGCTCTATAAGAACCAAAGCTAAACCAGCCCCTTGGCTCACTAACAATACTAAACAAAAAATCCTTCTCCAAAACAAATCCTGGGCAAAATGGCGTACTACTAAGAATCTGACAGACCACCAAACCTTTAGAGAACATAGAAACATTACAAAAAAAGCCATCCTGCTAGACAAAAAGAACTTTTATCTCCAATTACAGCAAACCTCTCACAAGGAACCTAGAAAATTTTGGACTAGTATTAACAATCTTCTTTTCCCAGGCCAATCAATCACACCCAACCCACAAGGCTCAAACCCTGAGAATCCCACACAAACAGCTAATGCCCTTAACTCTTTCTTCACAGACGCCATCCAAACTCTAGCTAGCCACCTATCTCCTGATACCGCTAACCTGCCCACTTCTTCTACAAACCCACCCCCTTTATTTCACTTACAACCAGTGTCTACTTCCTTTATTTCCTCCCTTCTCCAAAAGTTAAAACCTACCACCCCCTCAGCTGATAAACTCCCAGCAGAACTCCTGCAAAAAGGAGCTAAAGCCATTGCCTATCCCATTTCCATTCAGATAAATAGATCCATAAGTGAAGAAACTGTCCCATCTATCTGGAAAATTTCTCATATCATCCCACTACATAAAGGGGGGAACTCCAATGACTTTTCCAACTTTCACCCCAAAGCTTTACTATCCCCTATTGCAAAAATTATGGAAAAGTGAATCCATAAACTTCTTAACCACCTTCTCCAGAACAACCTACTTGCCAACTGTCAACATGGTTTCAGACCTTTCCACAGTACCACCACTGCCCTGCTATCGTTCACAAACTGCATCAACAATAACCGCAACAAAAATTTTCTCTCATCTGCAGTCTTCATTGACTTATCTAAAGCTTTTAACATGGTTAATCATCAACTACTCCTTCACACACTGAATTCTCTTTCACTTGATCCTCTTACCATGAACTGGTTTACATCTTACCTTGAAAACTGTCAGCAGGCTGTACTCTGGCAAAATAAACTATCTAATCACCTTTCTATCTCCCTAGGGGTCCCACAGGGCTCCATATTAGGCCCACTCCTATTTTCCATTTATATTAATGACCTGCAATCAGCTATTCCATACTCCACCTGCATTCAATATGCAGATGACTCTACCATAATCTGCTCAGCCACTTCTCAAACTGAACTTCAGACTCTTATCCAAAAAGCTTTCAACACTGTAGAACAATGGTTCTCACACCGCTGCCTCCTCCTAAACCCCAAGAAAACTAAACTGCTACTCTTCACACCAACCCGAAAGTCCACCTCTTTACATTTCAATCTCACTTCTAACAACGGTACTCTTATCTCTCCTGACCCAATCACTAAACTGTTAGGAATAACAACAGACAACAGTCTTAACTTTGATACTCACATAAACACCGCAATAAAATTAGTTAACAAAAAACTAGGATCCCTTTACAGTATTAAACCCTATCTTACACCAGTAGCTAGGACCGCTATTAGCCAGAACTCACCTAATCTCCACTCTCCTCTATGCCTCTCCTATATACACCAATCTCTCTAAAAACAACCTCAATAAACTAGCAACATCCTATAATAATATTGCTAGATTTGCTACAGGCTCTCCTTTTAGAACCCATCACTGTTTAAATCTAAGGCATCTAAACAGGCTAGAATTTGTTAACCAGCTCCAATTTCACCAGCTCACAATAATTCACAAGACCCTGTATCAACCTAGCAACACTCCAATACTCTCTAGCCTAATTACACCTTATAATAATCTCAAAAATCTACGCTCCTCAAACAAACTGCTGATCAATACTACCACAGGGCTCAGTCCTGGGCCCACTCTTGTTTGGCATCTACTTTTCCGAAGTACAAGCAAACACAGGAGGGTTATGGCTGACAAAGTTTGCAGATGACTGCAAACTGGGCGCCATAGTAGAAAACACATCTGACACAGATATCCTTCAGAAGGGTCTCACAGAAACGGATAACTGGTGCCAGAGCCATGGCCTAAAGTTAAATGCCAAAAAATGCATAGTCATACCCTTTGGGAAAAACAAGGTTACCCCTAGCTACCAAATAGGTGGCAATCCACTGAGCACAGAAGAAGTTATCAGGGACCTGGGGACCCAGGTTGATAGTAGTCTGTCATTCGACACCCATGTAGCTAAAGTAGTTAGGAAGACCTTCTACATTGCCCACCTTATCATGAAGGGATTCTCATCTAGATCAAGGGAGGTCATAGTCTCCCTATACTCATCACTCATCAGACCAATGATTGAGTACAATGCCCCATTCGGAATGTATCTGACCCGACACTTGCAGCAGCTGGAGAGGCCACAAAAGTTCCTCACCAAAAGGATAAAGGGTCTCAAACATCTGTCCTATGCTGCCCGACTGAAAGAACTCCAGCTCTATTCAGTCGCCACCGCTTGCTCAGAGGTGACCTTTGCCTAACATACAAGGCCATGTCAAACCCAGATTTGATGAATATGCTTCACCTCAAAAAATCTAGATCCGTCAGAGCCACAAGGGCGGGAGACTTAAACCTCGACACGGCTATTAATAGGACGTGCTGGAGGGATAGATTCATCACCCAAAGACTCCCTATGCTGTGGAATAAAATCCCGGTATATGTGAGGCAGAGCACCTCGCTGGCCTTGTTCAAGAGAAATCTTGACCAATGGATGGGAGATCGCAGATATACCCCAGGGATTACCTCAGTGTCACTGCTCAACAGAGGCACAGCAAAATAATGGGTATAGTTCCCCATACTAAAGGGGTGGCGTAAGCCACAAAACTATGGGCTAGGCTTGTAAATGCCCTCGGGCAGATAGCCTAGTATGAACCTATGAACCTATGAACCCAACAACTCAGCAGGTGACTCCTTGTTCTCTAACTCTGTTGGAAAAATATGGAATAAACTTCCCTCTGAAATCACATCTCAGACTTCTCTCTCACTTTTTAAAAGGAATCTAAAACTATATCTCAATAAACACTGACTATGCTCCTGTACTAACCCTGACTAATTATTTTCCTATTCAATAAATCTTACCCTACATCCTTTATTATCTTCCGTTTATGTATCAATAAACAATATTATTGCACACAACATATATGTATATATGTATATTGCACCTTCTCACAAAATCACTATGAGTATTCTAATTTGTACTACTTGTGTGAAAAAAAATTGCTTTTATGTAACAATTGCTGTTTTTTATATCATCGGTCATAACTTCTATATTAACTTTCTATTAACTTTGTATGATTTCTTGGAGCTTTTCTTCCCGGGCCTCTACTGAAAATGGACATGTATCCAGCTAGATTAGCCTGGTCAACAAATGTAAAATAAATAAATAAATCATGATATAAAGGGATAAAGCTTGAAAAAATTATATAAGAATAGAACTCAAAATGCCTTCCAGCAATGTAAGACATCTTAGAAACCTTGCAAAACTCTATATCAAATAGGATAAGCAAACATACTATACCAACCTCCAAGACAAATACAAAAACAACCCAAAACATTTTTTGGTCATCACTAAATAAACTACTCCACCCTGGCAAGATCACCACTCCCTCTCCAAAAACAGACCATACAACAAACTCTATCCCCACCCAGTTTAATTCCTACTTTATACAATCAATATTCTCTCCCCTCTTAGACACTAATACATCTGCTTCCTCTCTCTATCCCTATCAAATCAAAACCATCCACAGCTTTTCAGTATTAGTCCAGTCCTCACTCATAATGAAGTTGCTCCTTAAACTAAAAACTACTTCCGTAGTTGTAGACCAACTACCATCAAACTACCTAAAAATGGCTGCAGAAGTCATAGGCTTCCTTGTGTCCATACTAATTAATAGGTCTACACTGGAAAGGTACGTCCCATCACTGTGGAAAAAATCCTACATCATACCACTGCACAAAGGTGGCACATCTAGAGAGTTTAATAACTACAGACCAATAGCGATTCTCTCCTCCATCTCCAAAATATTACAGAAATGCATCCATATGCAGCTGATGCAATTCCTAACCTCAAATAACGTGCTCTCGGAAACCCAACATGGTTTTTGGCTCCAGCACAGCACCACTACTGCACTGGTACATTTTTTCCAATATAATAAACCAACATAGAAAAATAAGTAATGTTCTTACCATAACGTCCCATCTGTGTTGTCGATCTTCAGTCATTCTTGACTGTTGGGGTTTGGTGCCATCCTCAGAACAGACTCAGCTGTTGTATCAAGCTCATGCTAGCCAGACACTCTCGAGCTAAGGCTACCCATAGTGCCTCTCTTCCCCTCCCTTCAGATCCAGTTTTGCCTGTAGAAATAAAAATATGGAAGCTTTGTCTGAGCAACTGCCCTATGAGCTAGGACTATATCCAAACCTCCAGGAGTCTTTGGAGGGGGTTGGAGGGTGGGATGTCAAAAATGAATGAAAATAGACAACACAGATGGAAAGTTATAGTAAGAACATAACTTCTTTAACTGATGTTGTCTATCTTCATTCATCCTTGACTATTGGGACAGAGTCCGAAGCTACGTTATGTCCCGGGTGGCCCTAAAGAAGGATGTTCCTGAGCACTAAAGTGCCAAAGGATGCTCTTCCCCTGGAGACCATATCCAATTTGCAATTAGTAATAAAGGTATGAGGGGTAGCCCAGGCGGCTGCTGAGCAAATGTCATCCATAGAGGCTCTAGAATGAAAGGCTACTGAAGTGGAAACTGATCTGGTAGAATGAGCCTTGACCTTAGCTGATGGTTTCAATTTATTTTGAACATAAACAAAGGTGATGCAATCTCTCAACCACTTTGATAAAGTAACTTTGGAAACTTTTTCCCAGCTGAGTACTTGAAAAGGACAGGAACAATTGGTCTGATTTCCTAAACAATTTCATTCTATGCAAGTAAAAAGGTAATTGTGTACATCCAACAAATGCAAACAATATTCTCCTTTATTTGAAAAGTTTGGGAAGAAAACGGGTAGGTCTATGGATTGATTAATATTTGAGTCTGATACTACTTTGGGTAGAAAGAAGGGGTTAGTTCTATGTGTACTCTCTGTGAAAAACTACATAAGGACGTTTCATAAACAAAGCTTGCAATTCTGATATTCTTCTGGCTGGTGATGGCCACAAGAACAGGGTCTTTCAAGGTAAAAATATGAGATCACAGGAGGCTACTGGCTCAAAGGGCAAGACTAGTGTTACATTCCAAGGTTCGATGGGTTCTTTAAAAGGTGGTTTGAAATGTAAAATGCCCTTTAGGAAGGTTTTGAAGAGGCGATGAGACATTAAAGAAAGGTCATCAAAGCCATTATGAAAATTTGAAATAGCAGCTTGATGAACTCTTAATGGTCGAAGATGAAGCTCCCGATTGGAATAAGGCTGATATGAGACCAAAGTAGAAATCTGTTCCATTTACTGAGGTAAAGTTTCCTGGTGTATAGTTTATGAGAAGCCATTAAGTATCTTTTGTACTGTGGAGGATACATTATTCTGCCTAGCAATCGCTGGAAGTGGAGGTATCAAGCCATCAGCTTGAGACTTTGTAGGTTGGGATGGACCAGTGCCTGCGGATGAGACAACAGGTCTGGAGTTAGATCCAGAGTCCATGGGCAATGGACTAGATGAGGCCAGAGAAAGGGGAACCAGAACTGACAGGGCAATAAGGTGCAATGAGGATTACGTTGCTTCTCAACCACTGGGCTTTCTTCAAAAGCTGAGGAATTAGGGGAATGGTGGAAAGGCGTAAAGCAGTCCAGGGGGCCAATCATGTAGGAAAGCATCTCTCGGGGACTCCTCTCCTCCCCTCCCCGAGGGGAGGACAGGGCAAAGTAGCTGCTGCATTTGTGGATCATGGGAGAGGCAAACAAGTTGCAGCAAGGCTGACCCCATCAATGAAAGATCTTCTTCGCCACATTGGGACTGACAGACCACGCATAAGACAGGAGAATGCATCTGCTCAGTTTTGTCCATGATCACACTGGAATTCCCCAGAATGTGCATTGCTATCAGAAAGAAGTTGGAGGTTATTGCTCACTGCCACTCTCTTAGAGCTTCCCGACAAAGGGTAGGATCTGGTTCCCCCTGTTTGTTGATGTACCAGACCACCGACATGTTGTCTGACTGGATAGAAATTGACCCCAAAGGGAGAGCAGACTGAAATGCTTGCAATGCTAAAAGCACCACCCTCATCTCTGGGATGCTGACATGTAGAGTGGCATCTAAGAGAGACCAAGTGCCTTAGACTGTCTTTCCCTGATAATACCCCCATCAGGGATGCATCGGTGGTCACTACAGCCTTGGGCTTGGAGGGTGAATTGGGGCGACTCCATAATTCCTCTTCAGCCTTCATCCACCAATATAGGTCTTGCTTGCATCGGTTGATTATGTGGATTAGGTAGGTCATCGGGTATGTTAACAGAGACCACTGTGATGCTAGAAGCCACTGAAGCAGCCTCATGTGGTACCTCACCAGAGGCACTAGGGCGATTGTTGCTGCCATGGCCCCAGAAGTTGTAAGACTAAACAAGCTTGGATTTTGTCTTGAGAGTATCACTTGAAGCTGTGACCTCAACCTTTGCAGTCTGTGGACAGGCAGAGCAGCCATGCAGGATTTTGTATTTAAAGTTGCTCCGATGAATTCTAAGTCTTGTGTGGGGGATAGTTTCAACTTTTCATTGTTTACTGAAATGCCTAAGGACTCTGCCAGCTTTAGAACAGAGTCCAAGACATGAAGCAATAGATGCCTGGTGGGGGCGGTGAGGAGCCACTCGTCTAAATATGGAAACACACGGAATCCTTGTAGCCTTAGCTGAGCTGCTACCACTGCCATACATTTGATAAATACCCTGGGGGCTGTAGTGAGACCAAAGGGCAGTGCATGAAATTGGTAATGACTGGCCCCCAGCCAGAAGCAGGGGGATCTTCTGGAGCGTTTGTCCATTTTTATGTGGTAATACACATCCTGAAGATCTACAGAGCACATCCAATCGTCTTTTTCCAGAAAAGGAAGGATCGACTGTTCTGTGACCATCTGGAATTTTAAACTTGTTCAAAACACTAGAATTGGCCTCCAGTCTCATGTCTTTTTTTGACACTAATCTTGAGTAAAATCCAGATCCTACACGTTCTGGTGGGACTGTTTAGATGACTTTTTTGAAGTAGTGTTTGGATTTCTAGTGCTGTTGTATCCCTCTGACTGGGTGAAACATCAGGGATTCGTCTTTGTGGTCTTGGATGAAGTTCGAAGGGGATTTGGTAATCTTTGGTAATTATGGTCTGCACCCAGGAATCTGATGTTATTGAGTGCCAGGCTAAGTGATGCAGAGAGCATCTTCCCCCGACTGCATCCAGAGGTAAGCAATCGGGCCGCTGCTTAGGAGCACTGATAGGGTTTGTCCAGAGAAAGAATCTCTGGAATCTCCTTGGAAGGCTACTGCCGAGACGCTAGAGGTTGGGATTAAATATTCATTGTGGAAGATCCTGGTCTTGCTTGTTGTTTATATTTTGAATTTCATCTTTTTTTATTTTGTATTTGTTGAAAAGAATCTCTGGAACCCTGATTACGCGTGCTCACTCTGCCATGGGGGGGGGGGGGCATCTTCCTGAGTTCCCCCATCTGCCCCGGGAGGAAAACTAGCCTGAACCACATCTTTCCACCCCTCTGATTCCTGGAATAAGGTTGCTGAGGAGTTGAAAAATGCACACCCACAGCAGAAAGGGCCTTTCCGTCCTTCTCACACCTGGCTAATGTGTGTCTGACTTTTGGGACAAACAACAAGGTAGCATCAACCGGAGCGTTGACAAAGGAAGACTTGAAAGGGTCTGCAAAGTCAAATAAGTGCATCCAAGTGTGATGCCTAATGGCAACACCTGTATCCGCTGCCATGACCGTCCCTTCGGCAGTGTGTGCAATAAGCCACATGGACGAGTTCAATATAGATTCTAGGGTGACAAACTCTGAGGAAACTTTATTGCATACTTTGTCAGGCACTGCTCTTGCCAAGGTCCCTGAGAGCTCAGTAATCAGGTCCCTTTGAAGACGGGTGACATGTGCCAAGAAATTCAATGACTGTATGGCAAAGGTCGCTGAAGCATAGATCCACTTCCCGAATCTGTCCGTCGCCCGAGGCAGATGTACAGCAGGACTCTCCTCTGCGAGTTCCATCTTTGTGGCAGCCACCACCATCACAGCATCTACCGCTAAACCTTTGGACTAGTGGGGTTGGTCTTCAAGTGCAGTGAGAATTTTGCCTGGTCTCTGTGGAATTGGCTCTATTGTGTCAGGGTCCTTCCAAACACTATGCATGATGAGATTGACCAATTCAGCAGGTGGGGTAACCCATGAAGTAGGTCGGGCATGAAAAGCCTGCAAGAAAGCAGATTCCTTGGAGGAAGGGTTGGTGGGCTTCCAATCACCCCTTTGTTTCAAGATTTCCAGGATGTCTCTAAAGGAGACATCTTCAGGGGGTGACAATGGGGACCCTTCCCCTTCATCGTAGTCTATCCTCCATGAGAGATTCTTCCGGAAAATCTAAGTGCTTCCTCTTGCATGACCTCTTGTGGGGTGTCTGCTCAGGGGGAAGGTCTGAGGAAGACTCTGAAGAGAGGATACCCTGCAGCAGAGTGTCTTGTTGCTCTTGTGTCCGCTGTACAGATGTAGCAGATTGTGATAGCTGCGAGCCAGAGGATACATAGATGTGGCAATCCACTGAAGATGGTACCAACTGTGAGACTGTTGAGGCAAAAAGCCTCTCCACAATATGAAAGGTGGGGGATAGGAGCCTGGAACCTAGAAAGACAACTTCGGAACCAGGGTCACACCCCATTCAGATGAGCTCACCCCCAGACCAGGAGCCCCAAGATAGCTTGAAACTGTCAAAGCACCCAAAACCTTAGATGACACCGTCAAAAAAAATAGATGCCAAACTAGGGATCCCGGAGCTGGCAGCCAAGTCATGATCCTGAAGGTGGGTCGGTTCTGACTAAGCTGAGGACCACAGAGTCTAATCCGGAACCAAAGTGAGGTTCACCATTGGCACCGAAGTAGTTGGTACCAGGAGTGGCGTCAAAGTCAAGGGATCCAAGACCTGCAGAGAGGTTGGAAGAGGAAAATAAGCTGGAGTCCTTGGAGAGTAGACATCAGCTCCGGATGGGAGGGAAGTCCTAGAGGAGGCTGAAAGACCTCTGGTCGCCAAGAGCTGATCCGCTAACCTAACTACATCAAGCTCCGAAAGGTTCCTGGTGGAATGAATAGACATCCCCGAGGGGGATTCTGGATGTTCAATGAAGGGACTCAACTGTTGACTATAAAAAGGGTCAGTAGATGGGGAGTACCTAGTCTTGGGTAAGGATTCGACCTTTGGCACCACATTTGGCTGACCAATTGTTTGTGTTGGAGGGGAAGTAGCAGATATGATTGGGGAAACTGCTGTTGGTGCTGAGAGGGTCATAGGTACCAATGAAGGGGTCGGTACCGGGGTAACTTTTGTCGGTTTCATAATAGCTGTCAGCACCGTGGAGGGAGGTTGTAGGCTTTCACACCAAAACAGTTGTTGCTGTCGATTTTGAATGCTTAGGCTTCGGTTCGAAAGAGGAAACCTGGCCTTTAGAGAATTTTTAATCACAGGATTTAGGAGACGCCGGAACAGAGTGGCTCCTCTTTTTAGCTTCTTTCTTGGGAGAGTGATGTCTCTGCCTCAGACAAAGGTCTCACTAAAAAGGCATTTTAACAGCCCCTTGAGGATTAATTTTCTGCGCCTCTCTGCAAGAGTCCGAGCACTGAAACCCTTGCAGAGTTCACACGGCAGCTGGATTTCTAAGTGTGGCACCCCCAAACAATACACACAAGAAAGATGCTCGTCTGAGTTGTGCATCTTTCTGCTACATCAATCACACTGCTTAAAGCCAGTTGTACCTTTCTGTTTTTCTGCCATGCTGTAGTTGAAGAAAAGTATGTATAGCCAACAACCACAAACACCAGTAAAGAGAAGGATAAGAAGAGATTTCTTTTTTGGAAATCGTACCAACAATGGTGGCGAATAGAATACCCAGAAGGGGTAAAGAAGGGGAAAAAGGGAAATACCAATGATGGTATTGCAGAATCACCAGAGGTAAGAGGGAAGGGAGGGGCCTATACCAACAATGGTAAAGCAAGAGAATAGGTAACAGGGGAAGAAATGCAACACTCGCACTCAAGTGAAAAGCACAGTAATCAGCTTATCGACAAGTTTAAAAATAAGAACAAGCCTCAATAAGGTATTTATGAAGAAAAAATTAGCACTCAGCTTGAGAGCATGGCTGACGCATCCTAAAACTCTATGTGGCAAAAGAGATCTGAAGGGAAGAGAGGCACTATGGGTAGCCTTAGCTCGAGAATTTCTGCCTAGTGCGAGCTTGATACAACAGCCAAGTCGGTTTAGAGGACAGAACAGAAATACAACACTCAAGAATGAATGAAGATTGACAACATCAGATCAATGGTTTGGTTGTGTCCGCTATGTTCTTAAGACTTTTCAAAGGCATTTGATACTACCTCGCATCAGCAACTGCTTGTTCAACTCTCCTCATAGGACTTTCACAGCATTCCTAGTTGTGGTTTCTTAGTTACCTATCTGGAAGACAGCAAGCTGTTAAATGGCAAAAGACCTACTCATCCTTTCAACCAGTTACTATAGGTGTCCCTCAAGACTATCCAGTGTCCTCTCCTATTTAATAGATTTATTAATGGCTGCCACACCTCCATTCACCATGTTAGTTTAGTTCAGTATACAGTCGACTCAACATTAATGTGTGTGGCCTCAACAATAAATAAGCTCCAAGACATTACCCCAAAATATTTCTCCTCTGTGGAAATCTGGCTCAAAGAATCAAACTTCTTACTCATCCCCAAGAAAACTAAGTTAATGCTTCTTACCTCAAAAAATTGCCAAAATCAAAAGCAATCATTCACCATAATGTCTGCAAATAATATTGACATTGAAACTATAACTCACAATAAACTTCGAGGCATTATAATAGATGACCATCTCAAATATGACCATCATATACTGCACACCATTAAATCTATATGCCAGAAACTAGGTTCCCTTTATAGGATCAATGTATTCCTTATAGATACTGCAAGAACAACTCTAGTCATCACCTTGTCACTGCCAACTCTCTTACACTCTGCTTCTATTCTAACAAACTTAAATAATACTCAGAGAGAAACTTGCCACCAATCTCCAACATAGGACCCACCACTACCATACCTTAAAGCAATTAAATCACACAACTGCCAAACATATTCAAAACTAGTTAAGCACACAAATTGATTCATCATCCAGAAAAATGCCATGCACTACAAAACTTATTACAGCCCTACTCTCCAGCAAGGGACCGACATTCTATTTACAAATTCTTATTACTTACATACAAGTCAAATAATATTGCAAGAGACTTGCTCTACTCCCAATATGTTGCTAAACTCTGGAATATTATCCTCACACAAATAAAACTCTCCAACAAACTTAACAGTTTTAAACCACCACTTAAACAACCAAACTAATTCTGGTCTAAACACATGCTCATCACAAGGTTAAGACTTTGTGTTCACCATACGACAATCTCCAAATACTTTCCTTAAACAGAATACTCTTATCCTCTCACTGAAATGACAAAACAATTTTTATACATAACTGATGCCTACACAATCCATTTAACTGTACTTCGGCTTTCTCTTTAGTAACTTCCACCTCTAAAATCTTAGCATGCATACATTTAACTACTGCTTAGATATATATGTAAATAGAAATGCAATTACTGTGTTTAACTGGAACTTTGTATAATACAATGTAAGCAAATGGAGCTTTTATCCCTGGGCCTCCACTGAAAATGGGTATTACCCAGTCAGACTTTCCTGGTAAACAAAGACCAATAAATAAATAAATATAAATAAATACATATCAATAAATAAATAAAAAATAAACTCTGACTACTGACTGAAAAATAGTAAAGGTAAAGTTCTGACTGGAAAGGAGTCTCAAAATCAAAAAGTTTAAATAAACTGCAATACAAATCTACCAAATTCAATGAAAGAGAGCTTGAACTGCCTCTCAATGCTTCCAAGAATACACCAAATTACATTTGGAGAGATGGGGAGGTGTGGAAATTATATGAACTAGACAGAAACTTTTTTGAGCCTTGTTTGGTCTTAAAGGTGCCAAATGACTGCTGGATATGCTATTCCAGACTGACTCGTATATGACATACTAAATTCTGTTTGAAAGAGCAATCCTATTTCAAGATCACAACAGCAGAGTAGAACATTTTGTTTGGAACTACTTAGCTTTAAAAGTTAGCAAAGGTAATTGGAGGCAAGAACAAGGTAATGCCTAAGTCAATCAGAAATACTGGGGGTGAATTCCCTGCATATAATTTTTACATATGTATAGGAACAGATGAAAAATACAGTTTATGTAAGCCATCAAATGTGGAAGGGTTTATATCCTCTTTTCTGCCCTATCTTGTTACTTAGCTACATACATACATACATACATACACACATATATATATATATATATATATATAAAATGATATATGGATTCACTAGACAATCTTAAAATACTGAAATGTCGAATTTCAGTATTTCGAGACTGAATAGTGGAAAACCCACATACCCGCAAACCCAAAACCACAAACAGCATAATCGCGACCATTCACACACACACAAGCGCACAACACCTACCTAACTACACTAAAACAAACATAACACACAAACACAACATAACACACAAACACACCTACCCTACCTATAAGCAGGGGGGCAAGCACCCCTGCACCCCCCACATATACATTTTAACTCGGAGGTCGCACTAAACATACAAAAAACACCACTTTACACACACACACACACACTAAAATCCCTACCCAATACCTTTACACAAACACCACTTACCTGAAACCCCAGATAAATCCACAAACCCCACAAGTCACAAACGCGACACCACGATAGCAGATTTGACACATCCGCATTCGACATAGTGTAGTTTTTGCGTAACTGCACTTTCCACTATTCAGTCTCGACGTACTGAAATTCGACATTTCCGTACGTCGAGATTGTCTAGTGAATCCAAAATATATATATATATATATATATATATATATATATATATATATATATATATATATATGTGTACACATACATACACACACACACACATATATATATATATATATATATATAGATATAAAATATGAGAATATAATCTTATATCAACGCAACAAAACATTGACCCAACAATCAATGATCAAAACATAAGCCATAGAAAAACACAATACACAAAGTCACTAAGGCAAGCAAACGCACTTCAAGACTCTCATCATTGGGGACTCCATCGTAAGATATACTGATGCCACTCTAGCCAGGCTGAACAAGGAGAAGATAATGATTAGTTGCTTATCTGGAGTCAGGATTTGCCATATCACACATGCACTTGAGTCTTTACACCACAGGTACTAATATGATTCCAACAGTCCACATAAGTGTAAATGATAACGTACCTCTCTAGACTATATGAAGAGAGTCATTATGGAGCTTTCAGACTGTGCATCTCAGGCTGGTATGAACTTGCAGTATATTACCACCAAAGAGGATGATGACACAATATGAGCAAAAAATGATATTTCAACAACTGGCAGTTTTCTGCTGTCATTCAAAGGGGATTCAATATGTGTTAGCTTGGGAGGACATGGTCAACAGACCACATTGGTTTGCCAGGAATGGTCTCTACCTTTCTCTCTAGGCTTTCAAATACTGGCTAAGGCTTTGTCCACCCCCTACACTGCCTTTTTTAGGCAATGCCAAACTGAAAAACTTACTAACATAGCAAAATCAACTCAACAAAACAAGGTGTTACTGCTCAATGCCAGGAGCAAAAATAAAAAAAAACTTAATTCCCTCCAAGCCCTCCTCACACTCAAGATTATAGACATCTGTGCACTTGCACAGACATGGTTTAAAGTGGCAGACAATACCCAGCAATGCAAGTTTTCAGTGCCTTCCACATTTTAAAACCAGTAGTTGCATAGACAAGGACTAAATGTGGAGGTGTCTCAGTATACAACAACAAGCATATCTCTTAGGTGGTCAAACAGGATGACATGCTGGAGTTCCTCCACATGCACACCACTACAGACAAAATCCTGTACCATATCATTGCCAGCTATAGGTCACCTTCCATGCCCTAACACGCTAACAATGCACACTTGGACCTACTGGAGACAATTACCATCCAACCTAACACCCTACTCATGGGAAACGAATTACCCCTCTATAGACTTGGAATTCTACATGGCCTGAAATCTACAGGCACAAAGATTCATGAACTTTGTAAATACAAACAATATTGACTCAAAAGTGAATACATCTACTAGAGCTCCAACATACTGGACTTCGTGCTGACAAATATGAGAGAATGCTGCACTCCCCAATGTCTCATCCTCTCTGATAAGGTCCAACCATCAAGCTATCTCCTTTGAAATCAAAATCAACTCCATATACCTATTAAAACCATTAACAGTTATTACTATTCCAAGACAAATTACCTGTTACTATGTGATGGTTTGTCAAAATGCAATGCCCCTTCAAACACTGATAATATACCAGCTTATGCTGAATTGCTTCCTGAAACTCTGTACAACCATGTCAATGGCTGCATAGAGGCTGTTGTACCTACCAGAAATAAGCCCAGAACTAGTCCCAGAAACAAAATGCCCTGGTGGCATCCCAAATTAAACAGAATACACAACAAAAGGAAAAATATGGCAATCACAAAGGGTAATTCCCATGAAGATACAAATTCTCTCATCAAAGTAAACAGGCCACTAAGACGGCTAATTAGGTCAAGCAATGCCAGCTTTGAGGTTAAGATATCCTCTCAGGGGAAAGAAAACCATAAGGCCTTCTACAGCTATGTCAGAAACCTCAAGGGCAGCATACAGCAATGTGCTGAACTGCTGGTTAATGGTACCACATTCACCAAGCCTGGCAATAAAGCTATCCTTTAGCAGACTAATTCAGTTCCAGCATTACCTCTCTCACCATCTCCCAATAATACTCTCAAACATAACTCCACCACGTACAACCAGGGAGGATGTACTGGTTGCACTCACTAAAGCCAAGAACATAGCCTCAAGTCTAAAATAGGACTTATATGGACACCTGGAGTCATTATTTAGCTAAAGTCTTAAAACAGACTTTATGCCATGTGAATGGAGAACTGCTTAGGTCATCCCCTTCATAAAGGAGGACCTTCAACAGATCCTGGAAACTACAAACCAATTAGTCTGATTACACTTACTTGCAAAGCCAAGGAAAACATTATCATAGAAGTTATCGAGAAGGACATAAGGAGACCTCCAGACAGTGGACCCATCCCAGTTTAGCTTTGTCAAAGGTAGGTCATTCTTAATGTATCTGGTGGACTTCTTTGAAAAGGTCACTAAGGCAATGAATGAGGGGAAAACCGTGCATACTGCCTACCTAGATCTGGCTAAGGCATTTGATACAATAACCCCTCGGGCACTGTCAACAAGCTTACAGAACTAGACATAAACCCCTTTATAACATGCTGGATAGCTAGCTAGCTCATTGATAGGACTCAGGAGTTTAGAATCAGTGAGGCCACCTCCACAAACAGGCCAGTCACCGGTGGAGTCAAACTGGGCTGTGTGCTAGGCTCACTACTCTTTGGCAGCTACTTCTCAGATGTCAAAGTCTTATGGCTAACCAAGTTTTCAGATGACTACAAATAGGGAGCAATCACTGAATACTCTCAAGATGAGAGCACCCCTCAGGAAGGTCTGATACAGACAAATGCTTGCTGCCAAAGCCATGGCTTAAAACTCAATTCCAAGAAATGCATTATAGCACCTTTTGGGAAGTCTGTCACCCCTGGTAACTACATTGTCAATAAAAAACCCTTAAAAGTTGATTTACTGATCAGGGATCTGGGAACTCATGTAGCTAGTAACCTAGCCTTCGATCAACAACTATCCAAGGCAGTAAAAAAATCATTCTATGTTGCTTAACTTATAAGCAAGGGCATGGCAACTAGGTTCAAAGAGGTCATGATGTCTCTGGACTCAGCCCTTTTCAGGCCTATCACAGAGTATAATGTCCCCTTCAGTATGTACCTGACCAGACACGTGCAGCAACTGGAATGTCCACAAAAGTTCCTGACAAAAAGAATACAAGGAATAAACACAATGTCCTAAGATGATTGCCTTAAAGCCCCATCTCTCTACTCGGTATCATACACACTTCTGAGAGGTGATTTTTGCCTGGCATACAAAGCATCTTTGACTATGTTTTGATGAATGCTTTGCACATATGCATAACAAACAGAATCAGAACTACTAGATTAAAAGACTTAAACTTTGCTTGCAACATAAACAGGACATGCTGGAGAGACAGATATGTTTCTCAGGGAACTCCCATTCCCTGGAACAGGCTCTCCATCCATGTTAAGCATAGTTCCAATTTATGTGCAACTTGGATCGATGGATAGGAAATCAGCAATTCACCCCCAGTCTGGCTCCTATGTCTCTGATGGACAGAGGCAGTTGGTAAATAATCCCCTATAAATCAAATATAAATCAAATTTGTGGGTCACATTTAGGTTGCAAGGCTAGGCTTTTAATGGCCCTAGTGGTCCTAAGCCTAGTATACACCTATGAACCAAAAACCTGACACCTGCACTCCATACTCACCCTGCTAATTATATATGCGAACTCACACTACAGTCGGGCAAAAGCAATTTCTCCAATTCCCACTGATGTATGATGTCAAAAAGAAAGAGCAGATGACGTTCAATCAGCTGATTTTCATTCAGCTATACCGGCTTTTTTTTTTTTTTTTGACAAAGAAAAAACTGTCAAAGGTGAGTATACCATTATAAATACATACATATATATATATATATATATATATATATATATATATATATATATATATATAAAGGGGTGGATTTGTTTCAATAACAAGTGATTTAACCATTTGGATTCAGTGGATCTCAGAAACTGATCCGTTATGCATTCAAGAAAGTATTACTTGTTCATAAATGTCAAACCAGCATCCTGTTCTTCAGCTCATTTCATAGTTGTCAAGTTTTCATGACTAAAAGACGGTAATGACTGCAGCAAATAAAAAAAAAAAAAAAATAAAGCAGCAACTTCCTTTACCACATGTATCCCAAATGTCTATGAAATTACTTTACACTTGCACTTGGTACTACAGAACAAGCACTGAGAGTATGCACTCTTCCACCAAGGAACTCATTCCGGTAAACTGCACTTATACTACACTTAAGGCAGATTTGTCGTGACTGTAAACAAGTTTTTTTTACAATTAACATCTGTGTCTTTTCCTGAGCATTCCTTTTATCTTGTCCCTTCCAACCAGTTTTTCCTTTCTACCAGTTCCCCCTTAATACCATTTGGCATGCCAAAGACCACGCACACACTAGTAAAGGTAATGCAAATTAACTCAACTTCACTTTTTCCTCAAACGATATATAAATTGCCAGAATGCAATATCATTTTACTTGCTTCAAATGTTCACATTTTTTTCTAAAGACGCATGCCCCAGACTTCCTTTACTGGCGATGACATTATGGTCATACTACAAAACCTCTTTAAATACAAAGGTCACTGTACTTACTCTCAAAAAGCTCATTTGTGTCTAACGGTACAACCTGGCCTGGAAAATGGCAACTTTCAACAACAGTTTCAGGGAAGGAGTGAAAGATTATTGGCTGTCCTCTGGCCCAACTAGCTAAAACATTTTTTCTAGGTGAAGAACATTGCTAAATTCAGTGAACAGACTCTTACATGATACATACGTCACCATCACCAAGCGTGAAATCCCCTTGAGGCAAAAGACAGGAGGAAAAGACTTCACTTCTATCAGTCGCTGATCACAAAAATTCTAATTTAACAGTTCTTGTTACAAAGGAGGAGTTTCAAATTGAAGAGAGGAAAATTTTGTTTCTTCTGTGTTTAGCATTACTTGAACATCAGTACTACAGGGAGCCACAGTCGCAGGAAATTAAATGGCTCTGCCATGGAGATATCTGCTGTGTGTGTGGGGGGGGTATATACCACTGGGATATCAGTAAGGCAGTAGCTAGTGGGAGAACTGGCAGATATATAGGAAAAAAAGCTACTACAGGACAACTTATTTAACTGAGAATGTTCATATACATGTGCACTTGATCAACATCCACCATACTGAGTAGAAGTTTTCAGAATCAATGGTTCAAAACAGGTCCTCTGTCTGTGCAAGCAGACATTCATAGGGAAGTTTTATCTGGGGATGAAGAAAAATACGTCACCCTAAAGGATGCTGCTGGCAAAACTGTCTGGCAGAGTCTCACCTTACCTTCATTGTATGGGGAATGGTCCCTGAGCATGCTACCATCTAAGGGTGTGCATAACAATGGTGCTATGTGGAAAAATAGTTTGACAGGGATTCACTGCTGACGGCAGATGGAGATGTTGCCTCTGATAATATATTGCATGTTTGGTGTTCTCCTGTTGGATGTGGATGACCCCACCACCAAAAGTTGAACTTATAGTGGCAAGGTAGTACATAGTAAAGAATGGGCATGAGGCTAATTCAGAAAATAAGCAAGAGCTGGAGGCTTCGTACATAGCTTTGGGCTTACTTACCTTCTGTCCTGCTTTATTTCAGGTGTCTTTTGACAGCAACTTCCAGTTGTAATTTTGTGTGTGTGTGTGTGTGTGTGTGTGTGTGTAGGAGGGGGGGGGGTTGATAACCTTTCCTTCTTTCTTTTGTCTGTCACCGGATTCCACTAATGCAAGACATCATGTGGTGAGGAAGGCTTCAACCTTTAAATAGCATCACTGGTGAACAACCATACCACAATGTTGGCACTTCATACATTAAAGGACATCACATAATAGCCAAAAGTGGTATAATCAAAGATAAAGATGACTTAGCTGTATTACTCAGTCAGCACTCCGATGTCTGTTTTTCTCCTCATTCAGCATCTAGCACATGCAAACCTCTCAACCCCTTAGCACAAAAAACTGAACAAACGCTGACAGAGTGGAGGGACAAAGGCCCAAAAACAGGGACAGATTTAAAATATTGATCTTATAAACTTAGAAAGTTGCTAGAATAACACAATTTGCCTTAGCATACATTTTCTGAAGGATATGAAGTCTGAAACACAAATGTATACCATTATATAGTGACTTCAGTCCTGAGATCATCCCAGTGATTTGCCAGAAAATCACAAATTTTATGAGGAAGAGACCAAAAACATGAAGCAAAAATCTGGACGTTCTGTGAAAATCTGGACAGTTGAGAGGTTATGATGCACATGGCACTGTGTGACTGAAAAATTACTATAAGTGATCATGAACTGAATTAAATGTGATAGAATTATTACTATAAGGAAACAGTAAGGACAGTCTGAGCATAGGGAATGAAAAAGGTACACAGGGAGTGGGTCTATCTAGTAACTTGGACGTTGCGCACACCAGTGGGGAACATGGGGAATGCAGCTCCTGTGTTGTTCTGCAAATACGCTGATTTCATCACAAAGACTACCCCACTAGTTAGACCTGCTCCAGAAGCCCTCTTAAATTAAGACCAAGCAGCTCATTTGCCATATAACACTACATAAACTGGGACACTACAGTGCATGGAAACCACATAGTGACAAGTCTCTGTTTATCAAGCTCAGCTTCAAAAGGTAGTTGGAAATGAGACAAGAATCAGGAGAACTATGACACACAATATGTGCTCAACTTCTCTAAATGCATTTTGAAAAGTGTGTGTGTGTGGTGACCAATAGCTGCTCCTATAGCACCATTTTAACCTTAAAAATCCCAGTACTATCCCAGGGGCTAGAACCCCACCATGTCAGGTAGGGGGAGAAAGACTGCAGTAGACTAACAGCATCATGTATACTATTGTGCATGTCAGGGTATTTTTTGATTGGATGCCCTAACTCGGCAGAGCTACTGATGTCACACACAAAACTGCATTTAAGGTCAGTTATCTCCATCCCACACTTTCAATGTAGAAATGTTACTGGCAATCTGATTCTTGCATCAAGGCACTAACTGCATGACCAAGGTCGTGTCAAATCATTGGTACAATTCCCTCACTCCCACAGTGGACAAACTGGTAGAAGGCAGATCCTTCCCACTTCCCCTACCCAATTCTTCCAGCACTCTAGCCACTCCTAAAACAGGTTTGGCATACAACATATACAGGACGCTTTACAAAAATATAGTTATTTTCATGCATTTTAAATTGAGACTGCTGAGCCACAGATAACCTTGAAATGGGAATGACTGGATGGGAGAAAGAAACTGCTGAGTGGTCAAATGAACAGTAAACACACTTGGGGACTATTTGCTTCTAGTATGAATGTTATTTTAATCAGGGAATGTTATGCAAACATAAAAAGCAGTAACTACAAAAACAATGTACATAAACCTGTCTGATTTTATCTGAAAACAAAAACGAACATCAACCTCCTGCAAGATGTGTGATGCACAGAGGCAAAAAAAAAAAAAGTTGCGAGAGCCAGCTAAAAATTGCCCTGAGTTATTATTGGGAGGTTGCAAGTACCTGTGCAAAACTGAAAACAAAACCACACAGAGGAGCATGGACAAACTGTTGTTTTAGTGTACAAGAATTCTATTTGTGAATTATATTTAAAAAGTTGATCTGCTGAACAATTTCAAGAAGAAATATGACTGAAGTAGAAAATTCAATAGATAAATACTTTGTGTAAAGCCTATGTAGAGGATTACATATTGCCATTTGAACTACACATACATACTATAACAAAACATATTTCCTGGTACAATGTACATAGACAAAGACCCTACCATTTGAGCAAGGGTAGTGACAAAGACAGAAGTGACACTGCCGCCACAGTAATGAGATATCTCTGACCCAACTGGCTTGTTCATTACTTTGATGAAAAAGCTTTTCTTTTAATTTAAAAAAGAAGTGCAAAATCATGGCATGAAGAGACAAACTCAAAATGTTCCATTTTGATAGACGTACGTTCCAAAGACATGTACTAAGGCAATAATAAAAATGAAAAAAAAAGGCATTTCAACTTGGTTCAAAATAAAGACAAAGTGAACATTCCCCTAACACCTCTCTGCCATCACAAAGTACTAAATGGCTTAAATAAAATATCAATTTGATGCCACTTTGTAAACATTTCCACGTGTGTGCACACATCTATGATTGGATGTGCGAACACACACACTGTGTGTGTGTGTGTGTGTGTGTGTGTGTGTGTGTGTGTGTGTGTGTGTGTGTGTGTGTGTGTGTGTATGTATGTATGTATGTATATATATATATATATATATATATATATATATATATATGGGTCTATGTCAGATGATCGAATTTCCAGAAACCTGAAATTCATACGGTCTAGACCATATGATCTAATTTCTGAAAACACAAACATAAAAAGAAAACACAAAAAACAGAAAAATCTACTTGTTTTATGTTTCTGCAGGGGGACAAGCCCCTGAGCACCCCTCCATACCCCCTACAAATTATACATTATATACACCAACTCCAAGACTGAACTACAGTGAGGGAAAGGGTAAATTTTCTGATCTTCACTGTATCATGATCTCCATTCAACAGCTTCTAATTTTCAAAAACTCGATCTTATGGTCTGGACCACATGAATTTTGAGTTTCTGAAAACTCAATAGGGACCCATATTATACATACATATACATACACACACACATACATACATGTGTGTGTGTGTGTCTGTGTGTGTGTGTGTGTGTGTGTGTGTGTGTGTGTGTGTGTGTATATACACATACCCACACACACGCAGATATATATATATATATATATATATATATACACACACACACATACACATATATATATGGGTCTAGGACTATTCAATGAAAGCCAAATGACTGCACAAATCACTGAAAGCTCAATTCACTGAAACATATTTCACTGAAAGTTATATATGGCCTTTTCCCCACTGTTGTGCGACCCTGGAGTTAGTATATACAGTAAGGGGTGTGTGGGGGGCATAGCCCCCCCCCCACATGTTTTGGATATATATTAAGTTCAGAAAAAGTAATTTATTGGAATTGCAAGTATCCATGTATATAGTTCAAAATATTTAAAAGAGGTGGTGGGCGGTGCCCCCCCCACACCCCCTTACTATATATACTAACTGCAGGGTCGCACAACAGTGGGGAAAGGGCCATATATAACTTTCAGTGAAATGTGCTTTCAGTGAATAGTCCTAGACCCATATATATATATATATATATATATATATATATATATATATATATATATATATACACACACACACACACAGTTTGTTTTCTGGGGGGAGGGTGGGGGGGTGGACTGAATGCAAATTTTGCAATAACCACTGAGATGCTGACTAATCCCTGCACTGCCACTTGCCTGAAACAAGAAACATAAATATCTTACGAAAAAATATATATCTGAATGAGTTGTCATTAAATCAGGTTATGGTGTAACACAGCTTTCACAGTCCCATGCTCTTGCCCTTTAACTGGATCCTTTGGCTTTTATTCAGCCATGGTGTAGTCCAAACTGCCTTGGACAGCTTATGCTCTTTTTATCTCCCTCTCACCCTAACTTTTGCAGCATGTATAATCTCATTAAATTTACTCCACAAAAAGCTGTTGCCCAGCAGTATGTCACACTTTGCTGCCTTTGGATTCTGCTTTGAGCTGACACAACTTCTGCTGTATGCCTGCAACTCGCTATGAGCTGGACAGAGAAGGCTTGGATGGATGGAGGCAGCTAGCAGTGAACACAAACCCACATTCTATTGATGGGCGTAACATGCTGATCCCTTGGTGAAAGGCTGATCCCTTAATAACCACAGAAACACCTTTAACTAGGAACAGGTCCATTTAACAGCAGCATTAAGGGCTCAGCCTATTACTGGTCCTTTGTACACCGCCTTTTAAACCTTAAGTGTCTTTTCTCCACTAGGGCTACTTAGATTGTCTGGCTTCTTTTTCCGCAATGTCTCTATCCAGCTGGAACTGGAACGTGTGGCAAAGCTAGACAGTGCTAATGAGCTAAGGCGCATATTCTTTCCAGAGGTGATAAGTTCACCAAAGCCTTCCTGGTGGGAGAAAGCATAACCAGATCGTCGAGATCCAGTGCGCCCCACTCTCCTCATGCATCGATGTTGTGGCTTCTGCTTCTTCCGCACAAGCTGTGTGTAGCGGACCTAGAAAGAAAAAAAAGTGGTTAGAAAGGTTAGCCTGCTGTAGGCGTTACCTCACACAAAACCTGTATTTTGGGGGAAACAAAGCTGCAAAGTGCCTTCAATCCATTAAAACTTACTACATTCCATGTTTTAGAAATGATCATACTCCGGTTTCATAAGAACAGTGAAAACTGACAAACTCGTACATAAAGTGGGAGGGCACAGAAAGCTGACAAATTCACCTGTTTTGTTCATGCTTCCTTCATACTCTACCTCAATAGATTCTCTTTGGTTATTGCTCATACTGCAAATTCCTTTTTATCTATTAAATAAATATCTGTTGTTTGTCTGAGGCCCACTCAGTTCTGCCTATCACTTCTACAAATAAGTTCCCAACATATCCTAGTTTTCAGTGCAGAAGTATTCCCACACTCCTTCCTTCAATTCTCTCTGCATCAGCTTCACAGTATGGGTCATAGCAGTATGCTTACAAGCCTATGCACTTGTGTGCAGTTTTATAATCAGGAATTTCCTCCAGTATACAAACCTCTACCTTTTCATGGTGGGAGCGAGAAGTACAGAACTTAAACACCTTTTTTAACACTATCATTTAGAAATACACAGCTTTAAGAAACAAACATACAAGCACATGTAATGCACAAAAAGCAAATGTGATAGGTGAACAAAAAAGGAATAAAGTTAAAAAGGATGCGGTGATGCGAAAGGAGTCTGTCAGATCCACCCAGCAGTCATCTGGTCAATCAGACAGTTGTAAAAAACTGAAGTGCAACAGCTGACAAAACAGAGTTAGCAGGGTAAAGCAAGAAGGTACAAACTGGGAACATTACATTTCATAATGTTTTGTAATGCCTTTTTTAACTTTATCAAGTTTGAAAATATTCAAAGTCTGTCATTAGCTGCACCCCACATAAATCATTTTCCATACAAGTTATTCGCCTCTGATGGATTGAATCTCTGAGGTGAAATTTCCAAACCAGAATACTATACATAACACAGATCTCACATAAGTGGACAACACAATACTTAGCACCCATTTCAGTTTAAATCAGAGAAAAGAATAGTTGTGTAAAATCTTACCATAAACACAGATATCCTTCTCTTCCATGTTGCCTTATTCTAAACATGTGGGATCTTCCGGCTGAGGTGACCTGAATGTCCAGCCCATATACAAAAGCTTAGCCTGGCTGCTGTATGGTGCGTGAGACGTCACACGTAGGTACCATAAAATGTGACATCCGCACGCACAGATCTCAGAACTGAATGCTCCAGTTGGACAGTAGTCTAAAGGAAGCTGATCGGGATGTCATCTAGACAGGGAAAAATAATCGAATGTAAAGGAGAACAGGTAGATGTCTTAGTGGGGGTAGGAGGGAGGGACAGGAATACTGCAACATGGAAGAGGACGACATCTATGGTTATGGCAAGATTTTACACAACTATTCTATGTCCTTCTATTCTCATGTTGCAGTATTCTAAACATGAGGGAAGAGTACCAAAGCTCAGCATGTGTTATGGGTGGTAGAAGAAAAAGAAGAACCATCCTTCATGCAGGATGGCTTTTGCAAAGCCTGCCCTAGCCTTGGAGATATAGTCCAGCTTGTAATGTTTAGTGAAAGTGGACTGAAGACCCTGTGGCTGCCTCTAGGATAGTGGCAGTATTTAAACCTTTGAAGAAAGCCCCCGAGGAGGCCACTGACCTAATAGAGTGGGTCCTCACAGCACAGGGAAGGAGTTTGCCATGGAAAGAGTAGCAGAAGGTAATAGTGTTGGAAATCCAGGAGGAAACTGTTTGTTTGGAGACAGCTTTCCCCAGAGCCCTGGGGTGAAAGGAAACAAACATCTGGTTAAACTTTCTGATACTCTTAGTCTTGGCCAGGTAAAATCTAAGTTGCCTGTGAACATCAAGGGAATGGAGCACTCTCTCACTGTCATTCTGTGGAGAAGGAAAGAAGGTGGGCAAAGTGGATGGACTGGTTAAGCAAAAGTTCATTGACTACTTTAGGCATGAAGGATGGGTTTTTGTGTGAACAGAGACCCTATCCTTATGAAGTATCAGGTATGGTGGGATAGTCATGCGTGCCTGTAGCTCTGAAACCCTCCTAGCCAAAGTCAGGGCTACTAGAAGCACTGTGCACATCTTCAGGGAGGCTAACACTGCTGGCTCAAAAGGTGCAGTGAAGAGTTTTTCTATAATGTAATTCAGGTCCCAAGGAGGGGGAATGGGTTTTCTTGGTGGCCTGATATGGAGCACACTCTTAAGAAAAAACTTTACCTCTAATCTGGAAAGCAAAGGCGGATTGAGAGATATGCAAGCAGAAACAACTGATAAATGGAAAGTTATTTCTTAAGTAGTTCATACAAGTAAGACAAAACTAGAGGAAAATCTGCCTGAAAAGGATCTAGTTGTTTGTTAAGACACCAACTGGAGAACCTTTTCCATTTAGATAGGTAGCATCTTCTGGTAGTGGGTTTAGTGGCCTCCTGCAGGACTGAAAGCACATCCTCTGAGTAAAGATGTCTGAAAGGAATCAGAAGTTTATCACCCACAGTGTCAATTTGAGGATATG
Organism: Protopterus annectens; assembly: GCF_019279795.1. Taxonomy (NCBI): domain Eukaryota; kingdom Metazoa; phylum Chordata; order Ceratodontiformes; family Protopteridae; genus Protopterus; species Protopterus annectens. The sequence continues at coordinate 1,119,784,098 of NC_056741.1, read as the reverse complement.
TAGGTGTGGGTGGTTGAGAGATCTCTTCTGATGTGTGATGAGGTCCACCTTGTGAGGTAACTTGTGGCGATTGTCTTTGGATAGTGAAAAAAGGAGGATGAACCAGTGCTGTCTTGGCCAAAAGGGAGTCACCAGCAAGATTTTGTGATTGTCCTGTTGAATCTTCAGCAAGACTTTCTGTATGAGAGGTAAGGGGGGGATGCATAAAGAAACATCCGCTTCCAGGAAATCGAGAATGCATCCACCCTCCATGCCTGAGGACAGGGATTCCTTATGCAGAATAGCTGTAGTTGTCTGTTCTGAGGGAAGGGAAACAGATCTATTTGAGGTGTTTCCCACCGGTGGACTATACCTAGAAACACATCCCTGTGCAACATCCATTCATGGTTCAGAGATACTGACCTGCTGACAGCATCTGCCTGAACACTGTTTTGTGATGGAATGTAAACTGCCTGCAGCGTTACCTTGGAGAGGGTGGCCATTTCACATGCTTGGATAGCCAGCCTGCAAAGTAAGTAGGATTTTGTTCCCCCTTGTTTGTTGATGTACCACAGGGCCATGGTGTTGTCTGTGAAGATTTTTAGAGGTCCTGGGTGTATAATGGGAGAGAATGTCTTTAGGGCTAGGATAAGGACAGTCATTTCCCTGACATGTATGTTTTTATCTTTAATGGCAGTACCAGTATCCCTGAACCTTCAGACCCTTCATTGTTGCTCCCCACCCCAGGTCTGATGCATCTGTGTACATCTGTTGATCTGCAGGGAGAGGTTGTAGAGGCAATCATGGATTCAGGTGAACTTGCTGGATCAACCAATATATCTCTTTCTTGCGACATGGAAGGAAGGGACTCTGAAATTCTAATGGGTGGGCATGTTGGGACCAAACATTCTTCAGGTACCATTGAAACTTTCTCATGTGTAACCTGGCTAGGGGCAGCATAGGAAGTGTAGCTGTCATGAACCCCAAGAGGCGTAGACACTCCCTGGCTGAAATGCTGCTGGCTAGGAGTAGATTCTTGAAGTATGATGTTAAAGATGTGACCTTTTCTGTGGGGAGGAAGGCCTTCGTCAGATCTATCCTTATTCTGCTCATGTGACGTCCCATGCACCATACAGTGGCCAGGTTAATCTTTTGTATATGGGCCAGACGTTCAGGTTGCCTCAGGTGGAGGATCCCACATGTTTAGAAAACTGCAACATGAGAATAGAAGGAAATCTACTTCTCCACATGCAAGCTACAGTACCCATAAAAGCTACCCTGTGATGTCTTTCAACAGGAATACTTTGTTCTCTGCTAAATGTTTTTAACGTATGTAAGGGGCAGACACATTACTATCTAATAGTTGTATTCCTCATTCTCCACACACTTCCCTCTCTCTGGCTACCAACACTGTGTGACAATTAATCTTTTCATCTCTTCTTGCACAGTAAGATGGTGACTCATTAAGGAAGGGCAAGATCATCTTCTCTGACCTAAATGAGGGTGAATGTATGTCTGATTCACGGCCTCAAAAAATCTTGTAATCTGCATGTAACAAGGCCACATCTACATTGCAGCGCCGCTCCCCCAGCATCCTTTTCCAGTAAAGGATGCTCTGTGGGTGTCATGCAGACTTTGATGACAGACAAGGATGTCTTGGCCTATGTAGTCTAACCATTCACCAATATTTTGTTAAAACTGTAGATTCTGCTTAATAGCCAGAATATTTTTTTCTTCCACCAGGTATAAGGAATGCTTTCATGTTGCTTCTATGCATTCATAAATCATTACACTGTTCCTGACTCTACTACCTTTTCATGAAGGCTGCTCTTATCATTCACATACGTTTCCATAAAAAATACTTCTTTGTACTTCACTCAGCCTTCAAGTTTTTATATTCAAATCATACCCTTTTGATTTTTTTTCCTGGAATGCGCACTCACTTGGACTTTAATGATCCACTGCTCATGCTACATCCAAATCCTTTCTTCAAAAATGTATAGAATAAATGCCATGACATACAGTGAAGAACATGCACCATTTACACTGTTGTCCTCTATAAGCTGTGATGAATGAAATGAGCTCACAGGAACTATATATAATACTCCACATGGGGTCTTAGCTTTCTCTAGAGAAAGCTTCTCGTTTCCTAATGATACCTCTTTCTAGGAACATCTGCATTCATCTGCCATCATTCCTGCTTTCTCACAATGCTTAATTACACCTTTGAATCACCTGATGCAAAAGTTATCTTCAAGTCTTCCTCTGTAGTTACAACTTCCCCTCCATTTCTCCACTGCTTCTGCAGCTTTGTCTCACAGATGTGTTTCTTTGCATCTCTGCACAGAATTTAAGCTACCATGTATCAGACCACTCCCAATACTGTCAAATGTCTGTCCGCCCTTTATACACATTCTTATGTAAACCCAGTTATACACCTTTGCATTACTAGCAAAAAGCGTGTTTCTCTCCAGGCTGTAAACACAGTGATAAAGAGGGACACCTACCAAAAAAATGACAAATGTGATGCCATGCTAAAAATCATCATATCACTGCATTTGAGCAGACTCCATTTACTGCAACATTCTATACCTTATGTAGTTAGTATTACCCAAGTTGCCATTACCCACTCCAAAGAAGTTTAGTCTGTTTACTAACTCGTACTGCACTGTGCCAAACTCTATGAATACCACAGCTATGGACACTTTCTAGTTTACTAACCATATACGTTATTCACAGAATCAACTAATCCAGTGGCACATAATTTTTTAAATTATGTTGGCAGCAGTTGGAATGTCTAGAAGGTATAGGGTACTACATTAGGTACAGGTACCGCTTCAGTGCAAGAATCTAAGGCAAATTTTTTTTTTAAAATAACGAAGTCTGCTGAATCTTAAACTATAATGAATGCATGGACTTTGAATTACACAGTGAATACCTGTCAGAAATGTTTTTTTTTATGACTATTGATTTTCTCTGTACAGAAGTGGCAGTGGATGCCAGTTTTTTGATGCAAAGAACATCCCTTTAATATGTTTTTATGGGTATATTTAAATATCTATCACATTTACTGCCTGGCAGTAATAAATATTAATTATTAGGGCTTTCTGTGGCTTTAAGATGCTCCAATTTTGTAGACCTGGACAACTGGTGTTTGATAAATAATTTTGCTGAAATTTGGCACGTTTGAGCAAGAATATATTTTCATACAGGCTGCATTTCCTGATTAAAAAAATGTACAAAGCCATTCATACTATAATTTAGCTAGCTTGGAAGCCATTGAGAGGTAGCATTCATTTGTGTATGCACCTGCTGTCTACGTGGGGGGGGGGGGGGGGCATACTGTGATACAGGCTGAAACTCAGGAATACCCAGAGTGCTTAAAATGCAAATTTAGAGAAATGTGCAACCCTTAAATGATTACAATGGAAAGGCACATATTTTACAAAAGAAATCAAAAGCTTGGTGCAATTACAGCAGCATATATTACTGATTTGAGAAATAAAGCAAAAAAATGAAAATTTGGTGATCTGAGAGATGACTTGATAAAAGACAGGCTTGTGTATGGTGTTAATAATGATGCAGTGGGAAAGATTTTGCTTTGAGACAATGATTTAACATTGAGCAAAGCCATTGAGATTTGTCAAATATATGAGCTTACAGAAAAGCATACGAACATGCTTACAAATGAGAAAAACGTGCATGCAGTGACTGCCAGTGCGAATGTTGATACTGTACAACATGAAGCTAAGATGAAAAAGAAATATAAACCGAAGGGTGTGGCAGTACCCAACCTTAACTATAAATCAAATGGGGCCACAACACCCAACCTCATTGTTAACTGTCGTAATTATGGAGGCAGCCATGAACCTAAACGACAGAAGTGTTTAGCTTTTGATCAGCAGTGTCATAAATGTAAAAGGTGGAGGCATTTCAAAATGCTTTGCAAATCTAAAGTGGCACATACTTTTATTAAAAGAGAACATCCAAAGAAGCAAGTATATCAGCTAGAGATCTGTGAGCAAACGTTCTATGTTGATGGAGTCTCTGCGATTAATGAAACGATTAACACAGCAAAGTAAAGGCAGATCTTGACAAAACTGTGAATTCAAGTGTCATAACCCCAGTAAAAGAACCGCCTGAATGGGTATCCTCCATGGTTGTAGCTTATAAGAAAAGCACAGATGTTATTCGAATATGTACTGAGCAGACCTATGATATGTATGAGATATGTATTAAACAAAACACTTAAGCGTCCTTATCATCTGCTACACACATTAGAAGTAGCAGCCGCTCTCATGCCAAATGCCACTGTCTTTCCTGTCTTGGATGCAAAAAGTTCCTTTTGGCAAATTTTGCTGGATCACAAATCTTAATTGTTAACCACTTTCAGTATTCCATTTGGTAAATACAGATTTTTGAGAATGCCACTTGGGATAAAGTCCGCCAATGAAGTATTTCAACTTGCGATGCAAAAAAATTTTCAGGTTATCTATGTGCTATCATAATAGCTGACATTATTGTAGGGGGCAATGGCAAAGGTGAACATAACAGAAACTTCAAGAAAGTTCTAGACCATGCTCATGAAGTAAATCAAACTGAATCCTTAATTCATACTGAAAGAAGTTACTTATGTGGGTCATTTGTTTACCAGCTCTGGCTTACAACCAGATCCGTCTAAGCAAGCAGCAATTCTTGAGATGCCAGTTCCAGAAAATGTCACATCCTTACAACGTTTTCTTGGTATGGTCAACTATTTAGGAAAGTATCTTTCAGTACCCTTATGTGAGCTGACACGCAAAAATGTAAACTAGTCCTGGTTGGAACAGCACCAAAAATCATTTGATGTTTTCAAACAGAAAATTGCCAGTCCATCTACATTGAGATATTATGATGTTGACAGACCTGTAACTCTTTCGTGTGATGCTTCAAAGTATGGTCTTGGTGCAGCACGTCTTCAAGAAGGCATACCAGTAGCCTATACATCCAGATCTTTAACCCAAACTGAAATGCAGCGTGCACAAATTTAAAAAGAACTTTTGGCAGTAGTGTTCGCATGTTCAAAGTTCAGTGATCATAATTATGGCAAACCTGTTCAAACAGAGATTGATCAGCAACCTCTAGGGACAATTCTGAAAAAGCCTATGCATACAGCCCCAGCACACCTAGTGGTAATTCCTACAGCATTACAACAGGAGTATATCAAAATTTTGCATCATGGTCACACAGGTAGTGTGCAAGAAGCATAGTATTTTGGCCTTCTATGTCAAAAGATAGAAGGAAACTCTTGCATGTTCCATTTGCAATAGCACTAGATCGCACCAACAAAAAGAACCACTTCAGCTAAACCAGATTGCTGAACTACCATGGTCGATGGTTGTTACTGATATTTTCGAATGGAATGGTCAACATTACTCAATGTTAGTAGACTCTTATTCAAATTGGTTTGAAATTGACCTTCTTCCTAACTTAATGTCCAGCACTGTCATTACGAAATTGGAGAGGGATTTTTCTGTTCATGGTAGTCTGCACAAAGTCATTTCTGACAATAGTGCACAGTTTACAAGTCAGCAGCTCAAGAATTTTGCTGAGTCTTGGGACTTTGTCCATGTTACTAGCAATCCTGAGTATCCACAAGTCCAGTTATCTGAGTGTGCAGTTCAAAGTGTTTGTTGGAGAAATCCAAGAAAAATGGTACCGATATTTTTCTTAACCTAATGTTAAAAACATTCCTTGAGACAATCTGCTTGTTTCACCAGCTCAGAGACTGACGTCCAGGCAGACTAGAACAACTCTTCCAATCAGTAAACAATTCCAAATGCAAAACAACAACAGAGTGGTCAAGACTCAACTTTTGAAAAAAACATCAGTCACAAAAGTTGTACTACAATAAATCCAGCAAACCTCTTAGACCATTAAGACAAGATGAGATTGTGAGAATGCAAAAATATAAAGGATATGATCGAGTGGGAACTGTCAAAGATAATTGTGAAGAACCGAGGTCTTACATTGTACAATCTGATGGAATGGATTTCAGAAGGAATCAAAGACGCATACTACCAGTCTCCGAAACGGTGACGTAGCAGATTGCCTGTGCCAGAGACTCTTTCTCAGAATGACTCTGCACTTGTTCAAATGCCAGAGGACAGTGTACTTTCTTCAAGTAATCCTGATATCATCCCCAAAGTTCCAATTGTAAAAGGCTCCCCAGAGACTGTCCCTGCTGCTAAACCCAGTCAAAAGTTTTATGTGATCAGATCAGGTAGAATATCCAGACCCATTTCAAAATGCACAGCAACTTGGACTTGAATTCATTTGTTGTTAAATGCTGAAGTGATGCCTAGCTTGAAAAATATTTTGCTTTCCTATTGCATGCTGAACAAATCATGGAAGGAGGATGTAGATCATTGTGTGTATTGTACCTAGTCGGCCACTGTCACTAGACAGCACGTGCATACAAGTTACTGAGCACATGCAGGATCAGTGCCATTTTGTATAGTCAACCAGAGTGAATGCAGGCATGAATGGAGATGCACATGGGAGTGTGTTTGAAGTAATGAGTCAGTCAGTTAGCTTAAATATACATTCCAGCTACAGCTCCTGATGTGTTTATTATGTACAATAAACAACTTGAAACCATCAAAGTGCCTCAGCATCTCATCTGAATGCACGAGACGAGCGACAGTCACCTCAATCATTGTGTATTTTTTATTACAAAACATATGCTTATGTAAGCAAATACAAACCTATACAAGGCATTCTCCATACACCACAGATATATAAACACATTTAAAACTGAACAATATAATTCACTTCTGAAGTTGGAACTTGCTAGACTCCTAATTCAGAAGGAAATCCAACAATAAATACATAAAAGAACTCACCAACTGACAATATTGTTCAATGAAATGAAGTAATGTGGTGGTCAAAGCCAGTAGAGTGCTCATTTTTAATTTTGTGCATGATCACTGAAACAATCAAATGGTTTCATTGCAGGAACCCAAGTCCCAAGTACTAGGTAAAAAAAAAAACAAGGAGAGGGTTGGTGGTAGGGTAGTTGATGAAGGACAGAAAGCACAGATCTATCATTATAGCGAGTACATAATTTTCATATCTGATGTTGTCTTTTAAGTTTATTCCTCAATGGATGGGAAAGAGTCCCCAGTTACTTTCTTACTTGGGAAGTCTTATGAAACGATATTCCAGAGCACAACTGAATCAACGGAGACTCAACATCTGAACTGCATATCCATTTTATAGTGTGAGATGAAGGTATGTACCTTGGACTGGGTAGCTACAGCACATATATTATCAATTGGAACACTTGAGAAGAAGGTTTCAGATGAAGCCACAGATCTAGTGAAATGAGCTTTTGGAGTCAAAGGAAGTGGCAAGCCTCTTTACTGCTAGACAAATGAAATGCACTACAACAACTAGCACAAGAGGATGACTCTGGATACTATTTTTGCCAATTTAGCAACCTACAGCTAGCTTATAAATGCCTGGCTCTCAATGTCCTCTTCAAATACAGGACATCATTATTCTTTTGGGAAAACTTGGCTAGGAGTAGAAAGCCCCCATCCCCCTTCCAGGTCATTAGGCTAGTAACAATCTATGAATCTATAAGAGAAGGATGCAAACAATTGATCAGATTTTCTGAAAGGTTTTGCTGGAAGTAAATAAAAGTGTAACGGAGAATGATCATTTAGCAAATGCAATGTATATTCACCCTTGTTTGAAAAATTGGGAAAGAACACAAGAAGATTTTATGGACTAATTAACAGCTGATTCATAAGACACATTTGGAA
>NC_056741.1:1119668811-1119773811 GCF_019279795.1 Protopterus annectens | reverse complement strand
GCATCTTGCTTGTTTTTTTTTGTTTTTTTTTTACTCAGATGTTACAGTGTTATGAAATGTTTTATGGAGTGTAATAAACCATACTGACAAGCTGTGTGATATACTTAACTAGGGCAGTCACTAGCAGTACTGCATTTTTTTATTCCAGCCTTTGTTGAAATGAAACCCTAGAAACAGGGTTCCATGCCCCCCAATGTATACTGCCCCACCTGCATACTGCCAGTCTGCCTCCTACCTTCTTCCCATCCTGACCTTTCCACAGGATTCAAATTACGTTTTTCTTCTTTTCTCATACTCTGTTTTACTTTTCAGATTTTTCCTGCATTCTTTCAATATAACATAACTGGCTATGACAACACCATGATAAATGAAGAGAAAATAATCAAATTAACCCAGATGTCTCAGACCCCAGAAGCCACTTGAGTTCTAGATGTTCTGAGTTAAAAAGAGATTTTTTTTTCAAACCTTTTGATCCAAAGACTGCCCGAACAAAAGCTGTGGCAAAATAAATTAATTCATTCTTCTTCCATTTATTCCTGCATCCTCTCAACACTCCCTCAATGGTCAAGACTGTACTATAATAACGGTACAGGAAACAATAGAGTTAAGTTGATACTCTGGATACTTCTAGCACCCCAGAAGCCATGGGGTTTTAGATGCTGTTAGGTATGCTCCCCAGCCTTTTGTTACAATTCAATCCTAGACAAAAATTATGACTAAAGAAATTCAGTCCTATTTTTCCTTTCAAGGAAGAAATAACTTGTGCCCAAGACTTCAGGTTCAAAGTTGGCAAAAAAAAACTAGTTCCCAATAAACTTAGAAGATAAACGCTTGCAAAGATACACAAATCATATCTTCGAGTACCTGCTAAAAGAAAAAACATTCACTTTCTGTGCATACCACTAAGGTTAGCTTGGGATAAAACTGAATGGTAAAATGGCCAGACTCATACTCTTCTACTTGCTGCTGTCACACATCATGCAGCTTGCCTCCTCACCCTCAAGACATCCACCTTCTGCATATCCATCTGACAGCCAGAGTATGTAACATATATTAAATTGATCCAAGTTATATATTCACAATATGCCTTTTTACCCTTACCTCTCAAAGTTAGCCACCTGTACAAACTTCTGATATGGGACTGTGAGAAAAATGAAGAAAAAAAATCACACTCATGTATTCCAGCCTGTTGCTCCTAGACAGTATAAAGCCCATAAACAAGCTATGGCAATCTTGTGTGCATACATCTGAGGTTTGGTTCTGTGAAAAAAAATAAAGAAATAATAACCACACTGTCACAGTCTCACAAAGCTAGAGTGACCATCTGTGCATATCTCTGAAGTTTAATTGTGAGGAAAATTAGAGAAATAAATACCACATTTTCCCCAGTCATAAACAAGTTATCGTGACCTTCTGAGCACACCTCTGAGGTTTGATTGTGAGGAGAATTTAATTTAAAAAATAACGATCTCACTGCTCCCAGCCCCTCCATCACCCCCCCCCACACACACACACACACACACACACACACACAAGGTAAAGCAACCTTCTGTGCACGCCTCTGATCAGTGCCAGTTGTAGAACAAGTGGGTCCAAGGCAGAAACCTTCAAAATATCTATATGAAAATCCCCTTCCAAAACTTCAGTTCTGAATGCTGCCGGGATTTAGATGTTCTGTTTTACATTTTATATCTTATTTTTGACAGATGATAATTTTCAGAGTATGGATCACTGTGATTATGCTCTGAATTTGGGGAAAAATCATGTTTGCCAACCATAATTCTGACATCGAAAAGTTCTGCTTTTAAGTACTTCTTACTAAGTTCTAGTCACACATTATGGCATGACAGAAATAATCTGTCACCACAAAAGAGCAGTGGAAAGCTGTTAAAACATTTTCATCAGACTTCTTTTAAAAATCCGACCGAAGTGTTATAATAGAATGAATGACCTGTTTAACAGCATCCCACCACTCTTCTGTGGTGGTTTGCTCTCGGTGTTGCAACAGTGGGTGTATTACAGCACTACTGCCTTTTTTCTCTAACTTTTGAGTATATGGCTACTAGATCAGATACAATACAGGTTTCAACACTAGTTTCATTTATAACTTTCTATTAAAATTTTGTACAACAATTCTAAGTAGAAATCACAGTTGCACTACATACATCTTGTGTCACAGACATGCCTTTTGTTATGGCAGCAGACAGCTTAAAAAAAAAAAAAAAAAAAAAAAAAAACAGCCTTTTAGACCACTAAGTTCCCCTTTTGCCTCCCCCTCATTTCCCCCAGCCTTCTGTAGCTTCTGGCACTCAGATGCTTTCTATAGAAACTTTGGAATCAGTGGTGTCAGAGGAAATGCATAAAGGAGACCCAGGGGCCAAGGGTACAATAGAACATCTCTGGGTGACTTCCTCTCCTGGGAAATTACAGCAAAGAACTTGATGCCTTTGGTCATACCTCTCAAACTCTTACTGATAGAAATCTGGACAAAGCCTAAAATAAAGGGGGGACAAAGGCCCAAAAATAAAGACAGCTTTTAAATATTGCTCTTATAACCTTAGAAAGTTTCTAGAATAACAGGATTTGTGTTAGCATGCATTTTTTGAAGGATATGAATTTTGAAACCCAGATGTATGTCATTATTTAGTGATTTCAGTCCTCGGTGAGTTGTCAGAAAATCACAAATTTTATTAGGAACTGACCAAAAATATGAAGCAAAAATTTGGACAGATGAGAGGTATGTAATTTGGTGTTGTAGGGAGAGGTGAAGAAGTTGTAAAAGTTGGTCCCAATGGCTAAAAATCCACTCCATTGCTAATGGGTTAAGGGATAATTCTTAAAGGAGTTCAATAGACATGTTCAAGCTGTCCACCAGGATATTGGATTTCCCTGGGATATGCATTGCTGTTAGAAAGTGTCAAGAAGGTATCACCTACTGCTGCACTTTCATGGCCTCTCAACAGCTAAGATCTGGGTCCGCCCCGTTTTTTGATGTGCCAAAAAAACTGCCATGTTGTTTGTCTGCACAGATATCAACCCAAAGGGACAGAGACCTAAAAGGCCTGCAACACTAGGAGAACTGCTCTCATCTCCACAATACTGATTTGAAGACTGGTTTCTGTTTGGGACCATGTGTCTTGGACTGTCTGTCTCAGGTGATACCTACACCCACCCCAGCTGGGGAGTGCCATGGTCACTGTGGGTTGGGGGACGACGACAAAAGTATGACTCTGTAGAACATGCAGAGCTTCTCAACACCACTGTACATGTGCTCTGCAAAGATCCATGTCACTTGAAAAAACATGGGCTGTTTCCTGATTGACCACTGAACCTCCAGAGTCTACTAAAGTACTTGCATGTACAATCTAGCGATGAGAACTAGTGTGATGAATGCTGCCATGGAACCAGGAAGGTGAAGAATTAATCTTGCTAGTTCCTTTTCGTGGGATAAGACTGCCTGGGCTTGTTGTTGAACAGATGTGAGTCTTGTCTGAGGGAGGTTTGCTATATGAAATTTTGTGTCTAGAAGCGCTCTGATGAACTCTAGTGACTGAACTGGGTGTGACATAGACTTTATTATAGTCACTGTACTCTCCAAGTCTGTAGACAGTTGGTGAAAGAAGTCCCTGGCTTGAATATGTAGATTCCTGGTAGGGATGGTGATGAACCAGTCACCCAAATACGGGAATATCTGGAAAATTTACAGTTGTAAACAAGCTGCCACTACTGTTATGCACTTGGTAAATAACTGTGGGGGGGGGGGGGGACTCTGGTGAGACCAAAGGGAATAGCTCTTAACTGAAAATGATTGGCTTACAGAAGTTAGTAAAAATACATCCTGGAGTGTCTGTCCATCTTTATGTGGTAGCATGCATCCTCAAGCTCCATCAAGCACATCCAGGCATTCTTCCTCAGTAAGGAAAGCATTGAATGAATTGTGACCATCCAGAATTTTGTTTGCTTCACAAACTTGCTCAAATGGCTTACATCCAAAATTGGATTTAGGTCTCAGTTCTTTTTTTGGGATTAATAAGAATGTTGAGTAAATTCTGGATCCTCTCTGGTCTGGAGAGAACTCTTGAATAATTCAATTTCTTAGAAGCTTCCTTATTTCTGAAGCAGCTACTTCCCTTTGTGAGGGTGGAACATCAGGAATACTTTTCGGGAATGGAGGAAAGGTATGGAAGGGAATGATCCCTGCACCCATTTGTATTGAATGATGGATGTCCAGGTTGCTGGGTGAAGGGATAAGTACCTTCTGATCGTCTCCAAAGTGAGTCCGACAATTGTTCTGGAATGCGGAAAAGGCTTCTCTGAGAAAAGAGCTCTGAATCCCTGATTTTGCAGGCCACCTTTACTGCTTGGGAGAAGACCATTATATGAGAGGAGCAGAAAGCTCTATTAGAGGAAGAGGAATATAAAACTAACAAAAGAAGTCACCCCCAAATGGAAAGTAACTTAACGTTCTGAAGAAATTTCAGACAAATCATTCCTGAGCAACAAGATCCAACAAATGCTTATGAGATCTGGGGTAATTCACACTTTACAGAGGGATTATGGGTAGGGGAGGAGAATGAGCACTGGATTCAAAGCTTAAAAGTGGCCAAAGTTTTACTCAAGACCTATACACTGAGGAAAGGACATAAGACATCAGATCAAACTAACAAAAAGAAAGAAAATCATATTAACATTTTCCTCATTTACACATTATTCATCACATCTTTTTCTTTCTTTGCAATTATCATCAGACCAACATTACATAAATTGCTGTATCATCTTAAACCTCACTCCTCCTCAACATTACTCCTGTAGTTATTGTTCCATTTCCTTTTCTAAAGATCTCTCTTCCATTTCTTTTATGTCTTTTACAATAAATATTAAATACTTCAAATACAGTTGGTTCAGACTGATATCCATTTTCTTAGCTTTTTCTCAGCCAACAGAATTAAACTTAATAATGCCTTAAAATATCTAGGCAATTCAGATTATGCATCCCAGCTCAAGAGAATAATTTCCTTGGTTACAGCCATTTGTTTACTCAGTAGTTTTGAGAGTACTCTGTAGGGAGGTTTTAAAATCTGCCATCTTATTACTCTTCCAAGTTACCTCCTTCCCAAATACACCTCCAACATTTGCTATGTACACAAGGAAAAATTCTTTCAAATCTGCTTGGGTATAAAAATACCTATGCAAATACCTTCAAGCAAAGATCCTAAATCTCCTGGACTTTATTGCACGCTTGGAAGCTGTACGTATGTCCTCCTATTGTTCTCTTGTAAAACTGCTTTTCCAGTCTCTCTTCCCAATCATTTCTAACATCTGACTGATTCTTATAGTTACTGTGCAATATTTTATATGCCTTACTAATTATCATTTTTTATAGGTGTTTATTAGGCTAACAACCACAAGAGCCTTTTTAAACCTAGCTATGCATCCCAAATCTCTGACAAGTTGTGGTACCCTTGTTAAGTGTAAGCAGGGGATTGGGAGATGAAACATTTACAACAGGGGCCTGTGAGATGAACCATTTACAGGCTGCCTATGCCCCATTAGAGAAATACATGCCAAACCAGGGGTGAATTTCCCATTCTCCATCCAATTGTTCAAGTTACACTTGAATTGGGTTAGGGAGGAACTCTGTTTCACATGGATAGGGAGCCTGTTCCAGAGAATGGGTAGTCTCTTGGATACATACCTGTCTCACCAGCAGGTCCTATTTATATCACAGGCAATGTTTAAGTCTTTAGAATGGGTAATTCTGGGGTTGTCTGTTTTGTGGATATGCAAGACGCTCATCAAAGTGGAGTCTGAAATAATAAATCCTCTATCATTAAATCAATTTTAGAATAAGCTACATGAATCTCATTTAAATTACTTTCTTCATAGGTGTCCTTTGCTAACATATTAAACATGTGGTCTATATAATCATTTTAGCCATGATTACCATACCATTGCCTTTGTCCGGCTTCACAAACCGAACACCCCTGTCACTTGTAAGATTCCGTAACAATTTTGCTTCATCTTTGCTTCAATTACTTGCCATCATGGTCAATGAAACTTTTTTTCTTTTTCATGTGCTCCCTTATATCTAATTCACACTCCTTCTCAAACAAGAGCTACCATTGTGTTAGGGGGATTAAATTTACTTGGTTTTCTCAAAGTACTCACATTCTGTCCATCATCATGTGTAAACCACATTCTAATGTTCATTTTACGGGTTAACATTTTTAAATCAACTAACGTTTCCGTTAGCTTACCTCTCCTACCCGGAATAAATGTAAAACCCTTTGACAATAATTCAGCATACTCTACCCCACACTCTTTACTAGAATAGTTTTATACTTTATAATCCCCATGCATGTTGGAGATTATGACAGGGTCACTAAATGCTGCGAAACATTGTGCTCCTTGTATAACATCTATAAGCTTCGAAATGCTATCAAATTCAGGGTTATCAGTGATGCTAAAAAAATCAATAATGGTATTGTCCACATTTTCATCTTCACATACCTGATGCATATCGCTGGACAACACTACTTCAAGGTCATTTGAGTTTACATTATTAACATCACTAATGTCAAAGTGCAAAAGATCATGGATAGCAAACAGTTTTATTCACTATTGCACTTTCCATTTTGTTCACTTTTGAAGTTAATCCAGAAGGACATAACGAACCAATAATAGCGGCAATACTACAGTCCAAGTTGGAAAGAGAGTCAGACATTGCATAAACACTTACTTGTAGCAATGGGTCAGCCAAATCTTCTATTTCCATCCTGTTTGATGGTTGTTGTGGAATTTTCGTTGATAATTCCACTTTTTCGGCCTCGCTCCTTGTTGAAAAAATTACTCGTTGTCCTCCCTTCTCGATGGCTGCCCGTTCTGCCCTCAATTGCGCAACCTCTCGGATCGTCTGGGCCCTCCCTCTAAAGGGTGCTCGTCCTGTTGAAAGTTGTAATTGTAATCACCACGCTGTGTCGTCATTTCCTACCCCGCTCGCTCATCCTCATTGGTGGCTGCTCTTCGGTGACTATGGTTACCCTTAGACAATGGATACACCCTTTTATTACAATATTCATCTGTGTCTCTTGCAATTTTATGCAATTTCCTTTGAAAAATAATATTACAGCTACTGTCAATACTAGTTAGCATATTTCTGTAATTTGTTTGATAATGTCCAAAATTTAAGTCACTCAAAATAATGTCATGTTCTTGTTCCAATTCATTCATTTGCCGGGCTATCACCTGGTCATTATATTTAATCATGATTTTCAT
Organism: Protopterus annectens; assembly: GCF_019279795.1. Lineage (NCBI taxonomy): Eukaryota > Metazoa > Chordata > Ceratodontiformes > Protopteridae > Protopterus > Protopterus annectens. The sequence continues at coordinate 1,119,766,536 of NC_056741.1, read as the reverse complement.
CAACTCTGTACCTGTTCGGTCAAATAACTGATGCACCTCTTCTATCATTTCTCCATTTCCTTGTATACCATTCGTATATTTCCATGACCGCAAACCTCGTGGCACCAACCCTAATTCTATGTTTCTAAGCAAATATCCATTTTCCATCTGTAATTTTTTCATACCGTACAACTTCTTTTCAAATTCTTTCAAACGCTCAGTTAAAGTCATATTCACTCTCATAGCCCAACCCACTGTATTATTGGAGTATTGTTGGAAATTGAAATTATTAGTCTTCCATTGTGTTTTGTCAAATTCCACTTCCTTGTTGGAAGCATTGTCAATCACAGACCTACCCCCATTCTGCACTTGTATTCCAGCATTCACTTCATTTAAGCCAGATCCAGGGGTACTAATACTTGGTGTGGGCTGAGTTAATGGGATACCCAAGCTGCCAAAAACACTGTTCATACCTGCAGACTGCTGTTGGTCTACCAGCGATTTTATCTGTGCTGTATGTTCAAACAGCTACTGGTTGATTTGAACAAGTAATTCCATAATGTAATAATTTACAATTATATAAATACATAAATATGTATTTAGAGAATTTGTACCTATATTTATATAATTGTAAAGTTATTTTAAGATTTGATTGCAATGTGAATAATTGTTGTTTAATTAATTGAATGTGTTGATTGAGAGTGTGTGGGTATATAAAGAAGTGTGTTATATGGGATAGTTGCTCTGAAGAAGTCTGAAAAATAGAGAAGAAACCTAGGTAATCTGTCGTCCATAAAGTGCTTAAGTGTACTGAAGTTTGTGGTTCCTGTCGTCGGAGTTGGTCTATTTTCCTTGTTTGAGGTGGCAGTTTGTGCATCCGTTTTTTACAAGTTCATTTGTTTCTTGTTTGACATGGAAAATTCTGACTCTAACTCGGACATTATGGAATTACTTGCTCAAATCAACCAGCAGCTGTTTGAACATACAGCGCAGATAAAATCGCTGGTAGACCAACAGCAGTCTGCAGGTATGAACAGTGTTTTTGGCAGCTTGGGTATCCCATTAACTCAGCCCACACCAAGTATTAGTACCCCTGGATCTGACTTAAATGAAGCGAATGCTGGAATACGAGTGCAGAATGGGGGTAGGTCTGTGATTGACAATGCTTCCAACAAGGAAGTGGAATTTGACAAAACACAATGGAAGACTAATAATTTCAATTTCCAACAAGACTCCAATAATACAGTGGGTTGGGCTATGAGAGTGAATATGACTTTAACTGAGCGTTTGAAAGAATTTGAAAAGAAGTTGTACAGTATGAAAAAATTACAGATGGAAAATGGATATTTGCTTAGAAACATAGAATTAGGGTTGGTGCCACGAGGTTTGCGGTCATGGAAATATACGAATGGTATAGAAGGATATGGAGAAATGATAGAAGAGGTGCATCAGTTATTTGACCGAACAGGTACAGAGTTGATGAAAATCACGATTAAATATAATGACCAGGTGATAGCCCGGCAAATGAATGAATTGGAACAAGAACATGACATTATTTTGAGTGACTTAAATTTTGGACATTATCAAACAAATTACAGAAATATGCTAACTAGTATTGACAGTAGCTGTAATATTATTTTTCAAAGGAAATTGCATAAAATTGCAAGAGACACAGATGAATATTGAAATAAAAGGGTGTCTCCATTGTCTAAGGGTAACCATAGTCACCGAAGAGCAGCGAACAATGAGGATGAGTGAGCGGGGTAGGAAATGACGACACAGCATGGTGATTACAATTACAACTTTCAACAGGACGAGCACCCTTTAGAGGGAGGGCCCAGACGATCTGAGAGGTTGTGCAATCAAGGGCAGAACGGGCAGCCATCGAGAAGGGAGGACGAGTCATTTTTTCAACAAGGAGCGAGGCCGAAAAAGTGGAATTATCAACAAAAATTCCACAACAACCATCAAACAGGATGGAAATAGAAGATTTGGCTGACCCATTGCTACAAGTAAATGTTTATGCAATGTCTGACTCTCTTTCCAACTTGGACTGTAGTAATGCCGCTATTATTGGTTCGTTATGTCCTTCTGGATTAACTTCAAAAGTGAACAATATGGAAAGCGCAATAGTGAATAAAACTGGTTGCTATCATGATCTTTTGCACTTTGACATTAGTGATGTTAATAATGTAAACTCAAATGACCTTGAAGTAGTGATGTCCAAAGATATGCATCAGGTAATGTGAAGATGAAAATGTGGACAATACCATTATTGATTTTTTTAGCATCACTGATAACCCTGAATTTGATAGCATTTCGGAGCTTATAGATGTTATACAAGGAGCACAATGTTTTGCAGCGTTTAGTGACCCTGTCATAATCTCCAACATCGCAGCATTTAGTGACCCTGGCATAATCTCCAACATGCATGGGGATTATAAAGTATATAACTATTCTAGTAAAGAGTTTGGGGTAGAGTATGCCGAATTATTGTCAAAGGGTTTTACATTTATTCTGGGTAGGAGAGGTAAGCTAACGGAAGCGTTAGTTGATTTAAAAATGTTAACACGTAAAATGAACATTAGAATGTGGTTTACACATGACGGACAGAATGCGAGTACTTTGAGAAAACCAAGTAAATTTAATCCCCCTGCTAACACAATGGTAGCTCTTGTTTGAGAAGGAGTGTGAATTAGATATAAGGGAGCACATGAAAAAGAAAAAAAGTTTCATTGACAATGATGGCATTAGTAATTTAAGCGAAGATGAAGCAAAATTGTTACGGAATCTTACAAGTGACAGGGGTGTTCGGTTTATGAAGCCAGACAAAGGCAATGGTATGGTAATCATGGATAAAAATGATTATATAGACCACATGTTTAATATGTTAGCAAAGGACACCTATGAAGAAAGTAATTTAACTGAGATTCATGTAGCTTATTCTAGAATAGATTTAATGATAGATGATTTATTATTTCAAGGACAGATAAATGAAATAGATTACAACTATTTGAAAAATGATCATCCTATGGTTAGTAATATATTTGGTATACCCAAATTACATAAAGGACTAAATAATATTAAGTTTAGACCCATTGTTGATGGCAAAAGAAGCAAAACATGTTTTATTAGTAAATATCTTGATCATCATTTGCAAAGAGGGCTGAAAAAATTTGAATATATAACTAAAGACTCCTGGCACTTTTTGGATAAGTTAAACGCAGTCAGTATAAAAGAGCACACTATTCTTCTTACCATTGATGCATGCAATTTATTTTCAGTCATTCCTAACGAAATGGGATTGGAATGGCTGGAAAGCCAGTTAGTAAAAACTGGCATTTATGAGCAAGATCGTATAAATGTATTTGGGACACTTATTGAAACAGTTTTAAAGAATAATTTTATGTTTTTTGAAGGTTATTTCTATAAGCAAGTTACTGGTGTAGCAATGGAGGCTGCTTGTGCCCCCATATACGCCAACTACGTGATGTCTTTTTGGGAGCAGGAATATGTTTTTACTAGTGAATATAACAGATTTATTCAACAATATACCCGCTTTTTGGATGATATTTTTATAATTTGGGAAGGAAGTCTTGAAAATTTGGAAGCATTTATACAATATATTAATCGCACTGTGGAGTTTCTCAAATTTACTTATGAATTTAGCAAAGTGGAATTGTCTTATTTGGATGTTAATTTAAAAGTTGATCAAGATAAAAGGTGTTTAACATCTGGAATTTATAGAAAAGCCACTTTTTTGAATTCTTATTTAAATTACCAAAGCTGGCACCCCAGCCAGCAGAAAAAAGCAATAGTAAAGGGTCAAATGGTTAGAGTTGTCAGAATGGTAAAGGAATATCAAGAATTCATTGAGGAGTTAGAATTTATAAAGAACATGTTTATTAGAAGGGGATATCCCATTCTATTATGTGAGTCTATTAAGAATGAAGTTATACATAAAAGAAACAATGGTAATTATGAGGCTATATTAAAAACAAACATCAAAGAGACTACGTGAACAATTATGCAAATGAATAGTATACAAAGGGATAGAAATGAGAAAAAAGAGCAGTTATATTTTATAACCACATATAATTATGATACTAAACATATAGTGAATATTATACAGAAAAATTGGAGATTACTAAGATTAGACAGTAATGTATGTGGAAAAATAGGGAGACTCCCAAAAAATGTGTTTAGAAAGGACAAGTCCTTTAAAAATTTATTGGAGATGGGCACCCAGTATAACAACAGTAGTGGCACAAGTCGACAGAAAGGGAACTTCAAATGTGGAAGATGTAGTGTGTGTAGGTATATCTTAACCACTGGCAATAAAATTGCTGTAACAGAGGTGCCCATTAGCATCCAAGGGCACTCTGTTACAGTAAGAATGTAGTTTATTTAGCAAAATGTGGTCAATGTACCGCATTTTACGTAGGAAAAACATGTAGAAGTATACGAGAGAGAATAAGTGAACACATTTGAGATATTAGGCATTTGAAAAATATCAATGCATTAGCTAGACACATTGGGCAATATCCGGGACATGAATTTAAGTTTTGTGTTATTCAACAAATCAAAAAGGACAACCAAGGTGGCATTCTTGATGTGCATTTAGATATTTGTGAAATGAAATGGCAACTGAAGTTGGATGCCACCACTTTCCCGGGTATTAATGAAAATATAAGTATAGTTCCTATTTTGAAGTTAAAACACATTTTAGGTTAAGTGTTGGTTAGTAGTTATTTAATGTACATTTTTAGACTGAAACCCAAATGGAAGTTTTTGTTTCAAGCATCTTGAAACCTTTTTAGTATTTTTAAAAAAAGCTTTAATATTTCATTTTATTCATTCATTATGTAACAATATTTTATGTATGAAGTCAGTGTATATTTTATGTATTTAGAGAATTTGTACCAATATTTATATAATTGTAAAGTTATTTTAAGATTTGATTGCAATGTGAATAATTGTTGTTTAATTAATTGAATGTGTTGATTGAAAGTGGGTGGGTATATAAAGAAGTGTGTTATATGGGATAGTTGTTCTGAAGAAGTCTGAAAAATAGAGACAAAACCTAGGTAAACTGTCGTCCATAAAGTGCTTAAGTGAACCGAGCACATTTAACTCCCCTGTCAGTCAAGTGGTTGAAACTTTTATAAAAACCCCTGAAGATGATATTTTTAAGTTTTTGAACACAAAAACAAGCAATTTTTTCATAACATGAACTGGGAGCAACGCTAAGCATTAAGGACACTTACAGAAAATAAGAATATCATAATAAAACCTGCTGACAAGGGAGGAGCGGTTGTAGTCATGAAGAGTGAATTCTATCATAATATTGTTCTTATGTTGTTAGGGGACTCAAATACTTAACAGTTAACACCAGTTGATATCAATAGGATTACTGGTAAAGTTAAGCATGAGTTTTCCAACTTAAGGTTAAGCAACCGTATTAATGAAGACACTTAAGTTTATATTCATTGAACATCCTGTTGTTCCCACTGTTCAAAGCTTTACTGAAAATACATAAAGATCCCAGGAACCCACCATTACGTCCAATTGTATCTGGAAGGGGGTGGACTACTGAACATATGGGTAGAGGCTCATTTAAGAAAGTGTTTGGTTTCTGTACCCAGAATATTAAATGACACAGCTCATTTTTTTGCAATCTTTACATACTCATTTAGGTCCCAATGCTGACTATATGGATTATTTGTTAGTAACCCTGGATATAAACAGTTTGTTCACAGTAATTACAGAAGAATATGGCTTGATGGCCATTGAGGCCTTTTTGCAACAAGTACAAATCTTGAATCAAACTGATATTGACAGTGTATGTTTACTGTTAGACTGTGTGTTGAGCAACAATATTTTTATGTATCATAATTGCTTTTATTGTCAGAGCAGGGGAGTGGCCATGGGCACCCCTTGCGCAAACTCATGCCAACATAGTGTTGGCATATTGGGAGGATGAAGCAATATTCAAGGCAAACCATTTATGGAGGAGGTACCTGAGTTACTATGTCCGTTTTGTGGACAATGTCTTCCTACTTTGGAAAGGGACACAGGAACAGCTTTATGAGTTTGTTACCTACCTGGAAAGCACCACTGATTTTTTTGAGGTTTAGTATTTCACTCTCGGATACAACTATAGATTTCTTAGATGTCCGCATGATGAAAAACACAGAACAACGAATTGAAACTGTGTTATATAGGAAGGAATGCTGGAGGAATACTCTCCTAGCCTATGATAGTATGCACCCCAGATACACATTTAATAATATTGCTCAGGGACAATTTTTTCGAACATCTAGGTTATGTACTAATGATGAGACAACTAGAGAGAAGTCTGCAGAATTGATGGTGAACTTAAAAGCAAGGGGATATAATCAGAACATAATATAGTGGGCATTTAATAAAAGTAAAGAAGAGAGGTTGAACAAAGCAAAACCCTGGTTTTCTGGAAATGTACAGGTGCATGACAGGGAGACTGATATAAGAAGGCAGCCCCTTCGAGTTACTCTGAATTATAGTAACAATCTGGGGAAGGCATATGTGACATTATTTGCCAAAACAGGAAAATATTGTTAACTGATGATAGAGTGAAGGCATTAATAACTCAGGAACCCACATTTTGTTTCAAACGTAGTAAGAATTTAAAGTATTTGCTCTGTACAGACCAACAAGGGATTAGGAAACCTGTCATGTGGTGACAAGGGACATTCCCCTGCAGACATTGCAAAGCTTGTCAATAACACATTCATCCATCCACTGTCTGGAAATAGCTATTCATTGAAACAATATGCTGTTTGACCAGCAATATTATATAATTGGCTGACTGTACGCAATGTTGTTCATTTTATGTTGGTAAAACGAATTGTAGATTGAAAGACAGGATGTTACAACATATGTCAGCTATATGTATAGCCAATATACATAATGCCCTGTATCAGCATGTAAAGCAGTACCCTGGGCATGTATTTTTTTTTATGGTTTTGCAGGTTATTCATCCAACCAGGGGGGGGTGGGGGGTGATTTGAGAAATATAACAGAATGAAGTGAAACTAGATGGATAATCAATCTGGGTGCTGATAGAGCACCTGACCTGAATGGTGTCATTCCTATCAAGCCTTTTTTAAAAAACAGGAGGGCTTTTTACTGAGTCTTTGATTAGCTGTTATGCATTTTAAAAAGTGCTCAGAACTTTTGTATGCTGTCTGAAGAAAGGGTTTTTAAACCTGAAAGTGCTAACCTACTGCATTTTATTACCTACGTCATTTTATTAAACTACTGTTTTTTTATCATCTGTTTTTGCTGTTGAAATTTTGTGCTTAGAGAAGATCATGCCCTTACTTATAAGTTGAGTGACACAGAAGGATTTATTTACAATTTTAGACATATGTTGGTCGGAAGCCAGGTTACTATCTACACGAGTCCCCAAATACTTGACTACTGTGTCTGCTTTTAAGGGTGTTTTATCAAAGAGGTAGTTACCCTGGGTGGCCAACTTCCCCAAAGAGTACTACTACTATTATACATTTCTTGGCACTTAGCATAATGTCGCGGCTGTGGCACAAGTCATATGTCTGTGTTAGATATTCCTGTAGGAATTTAGTATCATGTGATGTTTATTATCATTGCTCCTAGCTAGCAGTCATCTGCAAACTTGGTAAGCCACAGTCCCCTGACATCGCCTTGATTCACACTTCTCAACTTCTTAGAGCAAGAAGTCAGACAAGCCATAACAAAATAAATGGGGTGACAAGGGCCCAAAAATAGGGATACATTTTAAAATACTGCTCTTACAAATTTCTAAAATTGGTAAAATAACATTTTACATTAGTGTGCCTTTCCCAAAGGATAAGGTGTCTGAAAATTAAAATGTCTAACATAAAAAACAAAGGAACTTATAGAGGAAAAGTAAAGACTGAAACTACAGTAAGAAAAGGAAATTGAACAAACTGGCATAAGGTAGAGAAGGGGATGATATTTATACTAATCTCTCCATCTTATATATATATATATATATATATATATATATATATATATATATATATATACACATACATAAGGAAATTTATAAATAAAACAATTACAGTTCACTTCGAAGCTCGAGAGCTGAAGACAACCGCAACCAGTTTCTACAGTGGCAAACGAGATCTGAGGGATGCTAGGGGTGGTGCACTATGGGTAAGGAAAGAGCTGGAGAGTTTGTTAGAGTTCACGACTTGGTGCAACACCAGAGTCGGATCCAAAGACCGGATCCGAACTCATAAGTGGAGGATGACAGAAAACTGACGTTATCAGATCACTTGTTTATAGCTTACTCCAGGGGCATTAATCTAGACATCCACCCTTGTAAAAATAACAGAAAAATATATTAATTCTACATATAATATTATCAGTACACTTTTACACCCTCACACCAGCCACCCAAGATCACAGTATATTAACATTAAACTTGCTTTTGTCAAGCATTTTTTTCTCATTAAACTAACTATAAAACCTACATTTCTTTCAACTAAAAAAGTACTTGTTTACTTTAACATCTTTATAGTCAATGAAAAGACTCCCCTACATTTAAAATATTCCTGACTACATGCTACTCAAAACTGCTTTACTACATACATGCAGTTTACATCATAAAATGTTTTATAGAAATACTGTTAAGAACAAAAATTGTTTTACTTGCAGCTACTTTTTTCCTTTTTTAGCGCCCTTTTAAAAAAATGACAAAGTGGAGTATATGATTTACAGTCCACCAACAAGTTTAACAAAGTCAACAAAAGTCCAGTCTTTCTCAGCCACTTCTTGCAAAGCCATAGTTCACAAAAGTGACTGATTCTTTATAACCTCACTTTTATTCACTAATTTCAGTGTCGCTGGTCTTCTTCCTGTTCGACCCCATCTCTCAACACCAGAGTCCGGTTTAAATCCAAGGTAGTCCTGATTCTTCTTCGCAATACCCGTAATTTTTTTTTTTACTATCTCTCAAGTATTTTCCCTTGGAATTAGATTTAATGTCAGAAGAATGAGAAGCAGAGTCCCTTTCTGTTTCATGGCTCACTTTTTATTAGACAGACTTTTGTATTTCCTCCTTGGCCTGTTCTGTATCAAAAAAACATGTCTTTGATCAAGGAAAAATTATTCTGAAGACAGCTGGATACAGCAGCTTGAATCTCACACTTGCTTCTCAACATTCCCCAATTGCTGGGATAAATATGCTTCTCTTCTGCCAGGTGTACAGTGAATAATCATTTTCCACAAACACTCCACTGTCTCCAGTTTGTTATACTTTCCTCTTCTGCAACAGTTTTGTCAAGGCCAACTCCTTCTGGTATGATGGCATCTTTACTATTACAGGTCTTGGATACTCTCTCAAGGCCAGGTTTTGGGTATGCACTCAATGCGTCCTTTTAATTAGCAAATCCTTGTGTGGAATAACAGTCCAGATGTTCGCTGGTGATATCATAAAATTAATAAAGTCTGTTCCTTCCAGTTTTTGTGGTACAGCAGACAAATGAAAGTTACATACCATTAACACTAGAATCATGTTGTCTTCTTTCATTGTGTTCAATAAATGGAAATGGGTGTTACCAAATTGAACCTTTGCACTTTTTCAGAAACTTGGATACTGGGCTCTAACTCCTCCCAGTGCCCATAATTCCCTCTGGTCCACAGATTACTTCAGATCAAGTCTGCCTGCTTACAATTATAAATTCTCTCCTACAAACAACTTAAACACAAGCCTACTTTGTCATCATCACTAATAATGATGAAATGTGGAGAACAGCAAGAAGAGCTGTGTAGAGAGACAAGACCCCTAGTAAGGTCCAACCATTTAGCTGGGGTAAAAGTGTGACAATTTACGATGGGGGATGGATTGAGGGATGTTGAATTTGGCAAAAAAGACAACAGTGATATTCCACAGCACAAAACATTGGTATCCAATGTTGTCTTTTTCAACCGATTCAACAACTGGGACAGATTCCCAAGCAACTCAAACAACAGGATGGATTCAAGGAAGGATATTACTGAGAATGCTGCAGCCAAAGGATTTAGAGGATCTACACTGTACATTCAACTTACTTGTAGTGTACGACACAAAGGTATGAATAGTAGACAAAGTAGCCACAGCACAGATTTCATCAATGGCAACTCTACCCAAACAAGCAACAGAGATTTCCACCGCTCTGGCAGAATTAGCCTTTGGTTTCCTAGGTAATGTCACCATCATCTTTTCATATACAGATGCTGTGTAGTTGGAAAACCACCTGGACAGTGTTACTTTAAAAACCTCTTGACCAAATTTAGCTTTTGAGAAGGAAAGGAATAGCTGAACAGACTTTCTGATATTCTGTGTCCTGTGCAAGTAAAAACCTGAGTTGACAATCAACATCCAGCAAATGTAAAGTATATTTCTCATTGAGAACCTTGGGAAAAAGACTAAGATTAATTATTTGATTAAGATTTGCTTGAGTCCACCTTTGGAAGGAAATTGTGATTTGTTCTCAAAGATACCCTATCAATATGGAAAAAGACAGATGAGGTTTTTCAGGATAGGGCTTGAAACGCTGAGATCCTCCTTGCTGATGTAACTGCTAACAAAATGGGAGTTTTCCAAGAAAGGAAATTCAGATCTCCCAAAGAAGCAGGTTCAAGAGGAGCTTTACTTAAGGTCTGCAGCATGACTGTAATGCTCAAATGGGGAATAGATCTTACAAGAAAGGTCCCTCTCAAAAAGAATTTGGACAGAAGAACACTCTTACTGGAATAGTTGTTACTCCTGGAGGTCCAATTCTGAGCCCTGAAAAGGACTTAGTAATTCGTATGTGGTTTTGGATAAAGCTATTGTGGCTCTTAAAAGGGCCTTTGTAGTCTTGAGGAAGACTGTTTTGGCTCTTATAAGGGCCTTTGTGGTGTGGAGAGGTGGTCCTGAGGAGGACTTTTTAGTCCTGAAGAGGACTGTTGTGGTTCTGAGAAGAACCTTTGTGGTGGGTTGGTCCTGAGAAGGACTTTTGTAGTCCTAAGGAGGACTGCTTTGGTTCCGAGAAGAACCTTTGTGGTGCGTTTGGTCCTGAGGAGGACCTTTGTAGCCCTAACAAGGACTTTAGTGCAGTACCTGTCAGGTGGGAGGTTGGACTGTACCCTATTGGTCTCCATCTGGGCAGTCAGGGATGGTCCTGTTTTCAGATCTCAGATCTCAAATGGTCCTAAAAAGGACCTTTGTCAGTCCAGATGGGTCCCTAGGTAGTCCTGATAAGGACTAGTGTACCCCCTTGTTGGTCAAGGCTGGGCTAGGTGAGTTCCAGTTAGGTGGCCCTTCAAAGGACTGGTGTGCCCCCTTGTGGTCCAAGGCGGGGCTTGTGGGTGAAATTCCAGTCAGAATCTTTTCAGGGTCCTGAAAAGGACTCAGCCCTTGAAAAGACTGTAGGGTTTGAAACCTCAACTTTTAATATGTACAGACTGAACAAAAATGCAGTGCAGGCCTTAGACAAGACAAAAAGAACAAAAAATAAATGAAAATACAAACATGAAAACATTTAATTAAGGCTACAGGGTTACATCCACAAAACACAACATAAATGGCATGCAAGGTGATCACTGTAAAATAAACGAATCTTTGAGCCAGTTCCAGTCCAAAAGAAATCCTTTATTCAGTCCTTGCAGATTACAAATTCAGTACGACCTTCCTCCAAGCATTGTTCTGAGTGACTAAACCTGTGAGGTGCCCTTATTTTTATAAAGATCTGAGGTGGTGTGTCAAGTTAGCCAGCCAACCATGTGGTGTGGTGGGGTGGGGAGGGGGCGTTGCCTTTATTTTGTCATACTCCCTGGTGGGGGTGGCTAACCTGCTACATCGTTTTCAGTTAGGTTGTTTTCAATTAGGTCCAGAATGTAGTTCCAACCAATAGTATTGTGTTACATTTGGTATTGCTATTCTACAGATTCTCACCTAGATTTTTTCCCTCACACAGGTTTATCTTGTTGTCTTTCTTCTTCTAGTTAAAGATTCAACATTTAAATTTACATTTTAGCAGTTACAAGTCCAAATTAAAATTAAAATACAAACAAATGAATGAAAAGGTCCACTAGTATCTGTGGTTATTTTGCAGTTACTGGTGGAGGAGTGTGTTTATTATTGTTTACTATGTTACCTTGACCCACCATTGCCAAGCTTTAAAACACAAAACCTTTAACATTCTACATATACATCACACATAAGACAAAAAACAGTAACCATAAAATTTAATACTCAGTGTTTATGACAAATGCTTTCACCTCCTAGCTTCTTCAGGGAGGAAGGTGATTAAGGAGGTTGAAAATTAAAATTGGTGGTTTATAAGCTTTAGTGTTAATTTCAGCAACTCTCTTAAAACGTAATTCTGTTAGGTGTGGGTACCCTGATCCTAATTAGGGTTTCTTATGTTGTAAAATCAAGGATTTGTGGGTTGAAACATGTTTAAAATGCTAAAGTGGGAATCTGGCGCCAAAAACATAGACTTGTGCTTGCTAGTCCTAATTAGGGGGTTGTGGCCGGCTCTATGGAACTGAAGATGGGCTTCAAAGGGGGAGAGGCTTGGTGGTGCCATGTACACCTCATGGAGGTGGAAAGTGAAAATTCCGAATTTTAGAACTTAGTTTTAGTGGGTATGGGTTTGAAGGTCTCATGTATGTACTCACATTTAAGGATTAGCTATATCTGTAGAATTTATTTTGTGTTTTCTATTAAGTTCTATTAAATTGTGCATTTGGTGCCAAAAAAAGAATTTAAAACCCAAAGCTGTGAATGGGGAGGGTGCCCTGCTCCTAGTTGGGATTTATCCTGTTAGAAAAACTTAAAAGTATGGTTTAAAAATGTTTTTATCTTATGACTGTTTCTGGCACAAAAAAAACGCTAAATTGCGCTTGGCACTCCTCACCAGCTGGTTGTGGCTGGCCCTGTGGAACTAAGGAATGGCCCCAGTGGGTCAGATTCCTCTTTGGAGCCAAAAATACTATGTGGAGGTGGGGAGTGCAATTTCTGATTTTTAAGGCTTAGTAAAGGTTGGTATGGCCCTCCTGGTCCCATAAATGACCTTACTATTTTAAAAATAGCTATAACTGCTGAAATAATAGGTTATTTATTATTTCTGGTGTTTTTGGTGCCAAAGACGCTAATTTGCGCTCGGCGGTCCTACCTGGGGGGTTGTGGCCGATCCTTTGGAACTGAGGAACGGCCCCAGAGGGTCGGTTTCCTCCTTGGAGCCATAATTACCACGTGGAGGTGAGGAGTGAAATTTCTGATTTTTAAGGGTTAGCAGACGTTGGTATGGCCGTCCTGGTCCCATAAATTACCTTACTATTTTAAAAATAGCTATAACTGCTGAAATAATAGGTTATTACCTATTTCTGGTGTTTTTGGCGCTAAAAACGCTAATTTGCGCTCTGCGGTCCTACCTCTGGGTTGTGGCCGACCTTGTGGAACTCAAAGTCGGCTAGGAAGGGTGTGGAGCCTCGGTTGTTGGACAACCACCAAGTGGTGGTGGAAAGGGAAAATAACAGCTGAATGACTAGATCTTTGTGCCACAAAAGGCCCTGAAATGGTATAAGTGGTTTGGGTGAACACCTAGCTTGAAAAAACGGTGTCCAATTATTCTGTTTGACTTATGAAACTGTTTGAAAATGCAGTCTGTTTACCATGCAGTTGCCATTTTGTAAAGCCTTGTAAACCCCATAACATTATCTAGTGCCAACTAGTATTAATCAGTATTAACCATCTGTAAAGTCCTGCCAAAAAGCTACAAATCACTAAAAAAATCACTAACAAAACTTGTTTTAAGAGTCTATTGAGCTTGCTAGTGTTATAAACTAAATAAACAGATAAATAATTGAAAATTAGTTAACAAAAAGATCTATACTTGAACCTTTTGGGTTTGTCAAGGAAGCTAAGAGAGTCGCATATATTTTTATACATCTGTTGTCCAGAGGGTAGCTAAATGAGAGAAAATAGTTTCTAAAGACATAACTGTAGTCCAGTGAGTCCCATTGTCCAGTGCAAATGGAAGTCTTTGGTTGCTGTTGCTTAACGGTATAGTCCATGGTTTAGTGTCCTCAGGTTTAAGATGGGGATTATGGATTCCATGGTGTTTAATCCTGGTGGTTTCCTCGCTGCAAGTTCTATCTGCCAAGTCAGTTCTTTGCTTTTGAGGCGTGAACTACGGTCTCCACTAAAGGGTTCTTCTCTGATTTCCTCCAAAATGTGGAAGTTCTTGTGTCCGGGTTGCTGTCTGTCATGCCCAACCAGGGGTTTGTGGTGATACCATGTTTGATGTCGAACTGGTGCCTTGCTATTCGTGCTTTTAGCATACTCACAGTCTTTCCCACATAGAAAGTCTGTATTACTTTTCCTCTCTAGGTGATCCCTGATGTTGGGGCATTTTTTGATGGTGAATTTGGGTTTATCCCGAAAAACATGCCCAAAGTGTTGATTGCTTTTGATGATCGGCCAGTTGTTGGTGATGATTTTCTGTAAGTCCTTGTAGTCCAGGGAATATTGTAGGATGCAGTTGAGCTGATGCTCTTTGTTGTAGTGGTCCTTAATTCTGCAGCTCTGGTGTAATTTGAAGATGTTGTTCTTTCAATGCTCTGTAATAGGGTCTAGTACTTGCCTGATTATTCTGTTGGTATACCCTCTGGCCAGGAAGTCCTTTTCAAGATCCTCTATGTTTTTCAAGTAGTTGTTGAGGTCCTTCGTCAACCTGGCTATCCTGAGTCCTTGTAATTTTATGACATTCTTCTTAGGTTTGGGAGGGTGCATGCTTCTTGCATGTAGGAGGAAATTGACCCTGGTGGGTTTCCTGAACAGGTCATGGTCGATGCTACTGCCTGCCAGGTCTTTGACCAACAGGAGATCTAGCAACTCTACTTTCTCAGGGCTTACTTTGTGGGTAAACCTGAGGAAGTTGGTGGTGGAGTTTATGTATGCTAGAAAGTCTTGGAGGTCCTCATCGTTGCCATCCCAAATTAGGAAGATGTCATCTATAAATCTGTAGTAACATGCCATCTTGTTGATGAAAGGGGACCCATAGATTAAATCAGTCTCCCATTTCCTCAGTGCTGCTGTGTTGTCTAAGCTTGGAGCCATGGCTGCACCCATGGCGATCCCTGTAGTTTGTATATTTTCGAACCAAATCTGAAATAGTTGTTTTCTAGAACCAGAATTAGCAGTTTGCTGATCTTTTCTGTTTCTCCTGGCAGTGTAGCATTGTCTTTATGGTAGGCTTCCATGGTCGCCTGGATACACTAACCGTGGGGTACTACAGAGTACAACGCCTCCACATTAATTGTAACTAGTAACGAGCCCTCCTTTAGGTTTAGGTTTTTGAATTTATCCAGGAAATCCATTGAGTCTAGGATGTAGAATCTATTGTTCTCCGCCAAGGGTTTGGGGGTGAAGTCTAGGTATACTGCTGTTGGTTCCGTGATAGATCCTCTACTTGCTATGACCGGCCTGTATGGTGGGTCTAGTCAATTTTTGTGTGGTTTGGGGATGCTGAAAAACTGTGGGAGTTTTGGGTGTGGTACTTTTAGAAAGTCCAGGATCTTGCATCTTATAATCTCTTCATTGTATAGGTCTTCCAGGATTTTTTTCAGGTTTTCGTAAGTGGTCTTTATCTAGTCGTAGTAGCTCCTGTTTTCAAGCATGGCTGTGATTGTGCTTGTGTAAGTGGTGGTGTCGGTTACTAGGATCCCTCTGCCTTTGAAGCCCATCCTCAGTTTCATAGAGCTGGCCACAACCCCCTAAATAGGACTGGCGAGCACAAGTCTATTTTATTTGGCGCCAAATTCCCACTTTAGCATTTTAAACAGGGTTCAACCCACACATCCTTGATTTTACAACATAAGAAACCCTAATTAGGACCAGGGTACCCGTACCTAACACAATTACATTTTAAAAGAGTTGCTGAAATTAACATTAAAGCTTATAAACCACCAATTTTAATTTTTAACCTCCTTAATCACCTTCCTCCCTTAAGAAGCTAGTAGGCAAAAGCATTTGTCATAAACACTGAGTACTAAATTTTATGGTTACCGTTTTTTGTCTTATGTGTAATGTATATGTAGAATGTTAAAGGTTTTGTGTTTTAAAGCTTGGCAATGGTGGGCCAGTGTAACATAGTAAACAATAATAAACACACTCCTCCACCAGTAACTGCAAAATAACCACAGATACTAGTGGACCTTTTCATTCATTTGTGTTTGTATTTTAATTTTAATTTGGACTTGTAACTGCTAAAATTTAAGTTTAAATTTTGAATCTTTAACTAGAAGAAGAAAGACAACAAGATAAACCTGTATGAGGAAAAAAATCTAGGTGAGAATCTGTAGAATAACAATACCACATGTAACACAATACTATTGGTTGGAACTACATCCTGGACCTAATTGAAAACAACCCAACTGAAAACGATGTAACAGGTTAGCCACACCCACCAGGGAGTATGACAAAATAAAGGCAACGCCCCCTCCCCACCACATAGTTGGCTGGCTAACCTGACACACCTCCTCAGATCTGTATAAAAATAAGGGCAACCTCACAGGTTTAGTCACTCAGAACAATGCTTGGAGGAAGGTTGTACTGAATTTGTAATCTACAAGGACTGAATAAAGGATTTCTTTTGGACTGGAACTGGCTCAAAGATTCGTTTATTTTTCAGTGATCACCTTGCATGCCATTTATGTTGTGTTTTGAGGATGTAACACTGTTGCCTTAATTAAATGTTTTCATGTTTGTATGTTCATTTATTTTTTGTTCTTTTTGTCTTGTCTAAGACCTGACCTGCATTTTTGTTCAGTCTGTACATATTAAAGGTTGAGGTTTCAAACCCTACAGTCCTTTCAAGGGCTGAGTCCTTTTCAGGACTCTCAAAAGATTCTGACTGGAATTCCACCCACAAGCCCAGCCATGGACCAACAACGGGGTAACGCCAGTCCTTTGAAAGGCCACCTACCTGGAACTCACCTAGCCAAGCCTTGACCAACAAAGGGGCACACTAGTCCTTACCAGGACTACCTAGGGACCCATCTGGATTGACAAAGGTCCTTTTTAGGAACATTTGAGATCTGAGATCTGACGACAGGACAATCCCTGACTGCCTAGGTGGAGACCAAAAGGGTACAACCCAACCTCCCACCTGACAGGTACTGCACTAAATTCCTTGTTAGGGTTACAAAGGTCCTCCCCAGGACCAAACACACCATAAAGGTTCTTCTCAGAACCAAATCAGTCCTCCTTAGGACTACAAAAGTCCTTCTCAGGACCAACCCACCACAAAGGTTCTTCCCAGAACCACAACAGTCCTCTTCAGGACTAAAAAGCCCTCCTCAGGACCACCTCTCCACACCACAACAGCCCTTATAAGAGCCACAATAGCTTTATCCAAAACCACATACGAATTACTAAGTCCTTTTCAGGACTCAGACTTGGACCTCCAGGAGTAACAACTATTCCAGCAAGTGTGTTCTTCTGTCCAAATTCTTTTTGAGAGGGACCCTTCTTGTAAGATCTATTCCCCATGTGGGCATTACAGTCATGCTGCAGACCTTACGTAAAGCTCCTCTTGAACCTGCTTCTTAGGGAGATCTGAATTTCCTTTCTTAGAAAACTCCCATTTTGTTAGCAGTTACATCAGCAAGGAGGATCTCAGAATTTCAAGCCCTATCCTGAAAAACCTCATCTGTCTTTTTCCATACTGATAGGGTACCTTTGAGAACAAATCACAATTTCCTTCCAAAGGTGGACTCGAGCAAATTTTAATCAAATTCATCTTACAGTCTTTTTCCCAAGGTTCTCAATGAGAAATATACTTTACATTTGCTGGATGTTGATTGTCAACTCAGGTTTTTACTTGCACAGGACAAAGGATATCAGAAAGTCTGCTCAACTATCCCTTTCCTTCTCAAAAGATAAATTTGGTCAAGAAGTTTTTAAAGTAACACTGTCCAGGTGGTTTTACAACTACATAGAATCTGTATATGAAAAGATGATATTGACTTACCTAGCAAACCAAAGGCTAATTCTGCCAGAGTGGTGGAAACCTCTGTTGCTTGTTTGGGTAGAGCTGCCATTAATGAAATCTGTGCTGTGGCTACTTTGTCTACTATTCATACCTTTGTGTCACACTACAAAGTAAGTTGAATGTACAGTGCAGATCTTCTAAATCCTTTGGCTGCAGCATTCTCAGGAATATCCTTCCTTGAATCCATCCTGTTTGAGTTGCTTGGGAATCTGTCCCAGTTGTTGAATCAGTTGAAAAAGACAACATTGGATACCAATGTTTTGTACTGTGGAATATCACTGTTGTCTTTTTTTGCCAAATTCAACATCCCTCAATCCATCCCCCATCGTAAATAGTCACACATTTACCCCAGCTAAATGGTTGGACCTTACCAGGGGTCTTGTCTCTCTACACAGCTCTTCTTGCTGTTCTCCACATTTCATTATTAGTTATGATGACAAAGTAGGCTTGTGTTTAAGTTGTTTATAGGAGAGAATTTATATTTGTAAGCAGGCAGACTTGATCTGAAGTAATCTGGGGACCAGAGGGAATTATGGGTACTGGGAGGAGTTAGAGCCCAGTATCCAAGTTTCTGAAAACGTGCAAAAGTTCAATTTGGTAACACCCATTTCCATTTATTGAACACAATGAAAGAAGACATGATTCTAGTGTTAATGGTATGTAACTTTCATTTTTCTGCTGTACCACAAAAACTGGAAGGAACAAACTTTATTAATTTTATGATATCACCAACGAACATCTGAACTGTTATTCCACAGAAGGATTTGCTAATTAAAAGAACACATTAAGTGCATACCCGAAACCTGGCCTTGAGAGAGCATCCAAGACCTGTAATAGTAAAGATGCCATCATACCAGAAGGAGTTGGCCTTGACAAAACTGTGGCAGAAGAGGAAAGTATAACAAACTGGAGACAGTGGAGTGTTTGTGGAAAATGATTATTCACTGTACACCTGGCAGAAGAGAAGCATATTTATCCCAGCAACTGGGGAATGTTGAGAGGCTATATCCAGCTGTCTTCAGAATAATATTTCCTGGAACAAAGACATGTTTTTTTGATACAGAACAGGCCAAGGAGGAAATACAAAAGTCTATCTAATAAAAAGTGAGCCATGAAACAGAAAGGGACACTGCTTCTCATTCTTCTGACATTAAATCTAATTCCAAGGGAAAATACTTGACAGACAGTAAAAAAAAAAAAAAAAAAAAAAAAAAAAAAAATACGGGTATTGCGAAGAAGAATCAGGACTACCTTGGATTTAAACCGGACTCTGGTGTTGAGAGATGGGGTCGAACAGGAAGAAGACCAGCGACACTGAAATTAGTGAATACAAGTGAGGTTATAAAGAATCAGTCACTTTTGTGAACTATGGCTTTGCAAGAAGAAGTGGCTGAGAAAGATTGGACTTTTGTTGACTTTGTTAAACTTTTTGGTGGACTGTAAATCATACACTCCACTTTGTCATTTTTTTTAAGGGACGCTAAAAGGGGAAAAAAGCAGCTGCAAGTAAAACAATTTTTGTTCTTAATAGTATTTCTATAAAACATTTTATGATGTAAACTGCATGAAGTACATAGTAAAGCAGTTTTGAGTAGCGTGTAGTCAGGAATATTTTAAATGTAGGGGAGTCTTTTCATTGACTATAAAGATGTTAAAGTAAACAAGTACTTTTTTAGTTGAAAGAAATGTAGGTTTTATAGTTAGTTTAATGAGAAAAAATGCTTCACAAATGCAAGTTTAATGTTAATATACGGTGATCTTGGGCGGCTGGTGTGAGGGTGTAAACGTGTACTGATAATATTATATGTAGAATTAATATATTTTTCTGTTATTTTTACAAGGGTGGATGCCTAGATTAATGCCTCTGGAGAAAATATATATATATATTTTTTTTAATTTGTAATACATGTGTGTATGTAAGTAGTATAGCACTGTATGGTCTGATATTACTGATCAGTACTAGCATGGCATGATGTCTGAAAATGTCCTCCTATTCAGTTGCTGCAGTCCTTCTTAACCTGAGGGATCTCCAGCCAGATGGTGATGCGACATCAGCCAGTATACAAAACTCTTATACTACTTGAGGGTACACGGTACTTCACACAAGCTGCAGTTGGACATAGGGCGTAAAATTGGCATACGCATGTACCAACCTCAGCACTTTTCTTCCGCCAGTCAGAAAGCCATTCTGATAGTCAGTCTGATTGCTTCAGTGATTGCAACTTCAGCCTTTTTCAGATAAGTGCCCAGTTGGGGAAAATTTTCTCTTTACTGCTGTTTTGGTTATGTCATCCAAGAAGGGCAAGTGCCAGTGTGGAAGGCAAATTCCACATAAGGACAGTCCTCTACAGTGTTTCTTTTGTTTAGGGCCTCACTGTGACCATAAGTCCTGTAGCATTTGCCAGTCGTTCATACCAAAGACCCTTAGAAGCAGGGTCTCTTCTCTATTTATCTCTTTAGAGAACCAACTGCTTAAGTTGTTAGCCAAGCGTATGGAAGGTACCTCTGGGGTCTGACACCAAACTAGTGAAACACAAGGCCAAAAAACTTCAGCCTGCAGCTTCTGCTGTACCTCCACTGTCAGACGTATCTGTCAAGGTGTTACCCAACATGGAGGCACATGCAACTTCAGGCACGGATTCGCAGGCTGAGCCCAGTTCTGAGGCTGCCTTGACTTTGGCCGTAAGGAAGTCTTTGGAAGTAGAACAGACATCCGATCAGGATGTCATGGTGGAAACTAGGCTCAATATTACGGAGGGCCCTGGGCAGTACCACAAACTCTAGTGAGAGAAGAAAATGAGTCAGATACTCAATACAGGCCTTTCATCTGGTCCTCCGGCGTTGCATAGAAGTTTTTCTCCTGCAAAGAAAAAAAAAAAGAAAAACAAGTATTTGTCCCCTGCTAAGAGGCCTCTACAGCTTGGCAGGACTTTTCCCAAAGCTTGTTTCAGACCTTTGTGGCACTCCAGCCACCTTCCTCTTAGCCTGCTCCCCAACCTTCTCAGAAAAGGACAGTGACTTATCTGATGATTTTTCCTCTGACGAAGAGGAATCCTTGGATTATTCAACACAAATTCATTCTTCTCAGGAATGTTTCCCCTGAAGAGTCAGTCGGTGCTGATTCCCCTATGGAAGAGATTGCATTTGGTGAAACTCTTCTGAAAATGGGAGAACACTAAGTGGGACACCTTCCAAATTTCTGATGTCCAAAAAAAAGGATATCCGCTTCTACAAAATGATTTCCCTAGCCCCTCTGCAGTACCACTCCAGTACACCCTGCATTTCTGGATGCCTTTCATAATGCTTCCCAAACCCCAGACTCCCAGGCCCCAGCTCCCAAGAAGCCAGACTGCTTCTAAAAGATCCCCGAGGATTGCAAATTGCTCTTTAGGTGTCTGCACACCCATCAGTCATTCCTGTAGCTACAGATAAACCATCTAGGATGCTTCTTTCTACCACCCTTCTCCCATCAGACAAAGAGAGCAGACCCCTTGAGAGACTGGGAAAAAAAGGCCTACACTTCAGCCACCTTGGCTTTCAGGGCCATCAATTAAGATACACACGATCAACTACTCCTCACAGCTTTTGTCTCGAACATCAAGTGCCACTTTAGATCTTCCAGATTCTGAAGGAAAAGCCTTGGCTCTCTATATCCTTCAAAGTGGCAAGACAATCCATTAAATGCAACTATTGGTTCAGTTTTCAGAAGAATTTTCTGACTTAGGTTGCAGCCCCTCCAAAATGACTTCAAATCTAAATTAATGGATGCACCATTAGATAATTCAGCCTTATTTGGATGACATAACCAAAACAATAGTAAAGAGAACATTTTCCCCAACAGGACCACTTATCTGAGAAAGGCTGGAGTCGCAATCACAGACAATCAGACCAATGATCGGAATGGCGTTCTGACTAGCAGCAGAAAAGTACTGAGGATGTTATGTGCATATGTCACTTTCATGGCCTATGTCTGACTGCAGTTTATGTGAGATGTACTGTGTACCCTTGAGTGGTATAAGACTTTTGTATACTGGCTGACGATGGGTCGCCTTCTGGTGGGAAATCCCTCAAGTTAAGAAGACTGCAGCAACTGAATAGGACATTCCAGACATCATGGGATGCTACTACAGATCAGTAATATCAGACCATGTTGTGCTATGCTTACATACAAGCACACACACACGTATCATGAAACAAATACACACACACACATATATATATATATATATATATATATATATATATATATATATATATTTGTATACACAAACATTTAGAAATATATGTACATTTATAATCATGTGTGAAGGGTAAAGGTTCAATTTCAGAAAATTAAGTGAAGGACTAAATCAAGCCTGAAAATAGAGACACACCTCCAAAAATATGTACATCACATGCAGGGGTAAATCTGGTCTGAAAATCGGTAGGCTCCTCCAAAACAGATACACTTGAGAGGTCTGGCTCACTACCATCCCCCTTGCCTAACCATTTTAACAAAGTATAGTTGTGTACCTACCATAAATGTATATGTTCGAGTGTATTCACTGTTGCAGTCATTACTCTTAGGGTTATCCTGCTGGCAGGCTACTCTCAGTCGGCCAGAATTCCAAACTCTAGGTCCTGCATCGGTTGCTGTCGCCTCTTCCCTGACATCAGTGCGCCAGGGGTATAAAAGATGCAGCCGACGACATTTTCTTCAGTTTTTCTTGCCCCAGTTGTCAGGTGCCCCCAAATTGGTAGGCTGCAAAATATGCCAATAAAAATGCATGCACAAAAATGACATTTCCTTCATCTACAAGCAAATACACCAAATAGGTTGTATAAGATAGAGAAGTGCAGATAGTCCCAGCAAAGAAAAGGGGGATGGTAGGTGGGTAACCTGGACTGCAACAGTGAATACACTCGTACATCTACATTTATGGTAGGTACACAACTGCACTATGTTCATCGTGTTTCACTGTTGCAGTCATTACTCTTGGGTTGAATCCCAAAGCTGAGGAAGGGCGGCTGGGCTAAATAGGATTAGGAGAGGCTATGAGGCCCTGCAGAACTGCAGTGGCAAAGCCTGCTCTGGACTTAAGAGTAAAGAGGTAAGTGGTAGTGCTTTGTGAAGGTGTGCACTGAACTCCAAGTTGCAGCCTCTAAGATATCTTTGGTTGGTACTCCTCTGAGGAAGGCTGCTGAAGTGGCTGCTGCTCTGGTGGAATGAAGCCTAATGCCCTTTGGCACTGATTTGCCATGTTGAAAATAGCAGAAACGGATGCAATGACCTATCCATTTTGAAATAGTCTGTTTTGAGATGGCCTTTCCTTGTGATCCTGCAGCATATGACACTAAAAGTTGCTCAGTCTTTCTGAAAGCTTTAGTTCTGTCCAAGTAGAATCGTAACTGCCTGTGTATGTCCAAAGAATGTAGAATTTTCTCACCCTTGTTCTGTGGGTTAGGATAAAAGGTTGGCAAGTGAATGGTTTGGTTAAGGGCCACACTGGACGCCACCTTAGGCATAAATGTAGGGTTTTTGTCCTCAGAGAAACCCTGTCTGGATGAAAAATGATGAAAGGTTCCACAGCCATGAGTGCTTGTAATTCCGAGACTCGCCTTGCAGAGGTTATTGCTAGGAGCAGAGCTGTTTTCCAGGATAAGAATTTTATATCTGCTGTTGATGCTGGCTCGAAAGGAGGCAGTGTGAGTTTTTCCAAAACATAATTGAGGTCCCAGGCCGGAATTGGTGCTCTCCTTGGAGGACTAATGTTTTTGGCCCCTCTGAGGTACCGCCTTATTAAAGGATGATAAAAGATAGGTGGTTCCGTATTGTAATGGGCTGAAATAGCAGAGGCATGAATCTTAATTGATGAGAAGGAAAGACCTTTGGTTCAGCATCTCAGTTAGGTATTGTAAAATCTGAGGGATATTTGGTACACACGTGTCAATGCCTTGTTCCTGGTTCCAAGCACAGAATCTCTTCCATTTTTCTGCATAAGATTCTCTGTTGCTGGGCCACCTGGCCTCCAAAATAACATCCATAACAGCTTTTGAAAGAGGAGTGTTCTGAATGGCTACATTATCTGCCATGCTGCCACATTTAAGGTCCTGAGTTGGCTGTGCAGGATCTGATTGTTTTGTTGGGTCAGCAAGTGAGAAGTTTGAGGCAATATCCATGCTGGACCTTGTGACAAGCTCTTTAGGATTGGATAACAGTGCTGGCGTGGCTGGTCTGGTGCAATCAGTATCATTTTTGGCTTCTCTTGTCTGACCTTTAGGTGTACCCTGGGAAGGAGAGACAGTGGGGGAAAAGCATATACCGTTAGATTTTTCCAGCTGAAGGATAGGGCGTCCACTTTCCATGCTTGTTTGTGATAAATCCTTGTGCAAAATCTCTGCAATTGGCAGTTGTGAGGGGAGACAAATAGTTCTATGTCTGGGCATCCCCATTTCCTTATTATCATGCTGAAGACTTGTGGATCCAGTTTCCATTCGTGGGGATCCATGAGGTTTCTGCTTAGTTCATCTGCCAGAGTATTTGTTTTTCCTGGCAGGAATTGTGCTTGCAGGTGAATTTGAAAAGCCAATGCTGTGTCCCATAAGGTCATTGCTTGTCTGCAGAGGGGGTAGGAATGTGTACCTCCCTGCTTGTTTATGTACCACATGACCGTAGTGTTGTCTGTCTTTATCAGTAACTGTCCTGGATGAAGCAGGTCCTTGAAAGCTGTCAGGGCATTTTGAACAGCTAGCATCTCTTTTTGACTGATGTGAAGATGCATCTGGTTTGCAGGCCATGTGCCCTGAATATATTTTCCTGCCATATGGGCTCCCCAGGCATAATCTGATGCATCCGTTGTCAGTGTCTGTCCGGCTGTGGGTGAAGTGAATGGCAGACCCTTGTTGTGGTGACAGGCTTCTGCCCACCATTGAAACTCCTGTTGCAGGCAGGGAATGAGTGCAATTACTGTCTCCAGGCTGTGGCAATGCTGAGTCCAAACACTTTTTAGATACCATTGTAGTTTCCTCATATGCAGTCTGGCATATGGAATTAGTAGAATGCAGGATGCCATGAAACCTAAGGCCTGCAGGATTTTCCTTGCAGATAGGTGGGTTTTTGTTGCCAATTTCTTGAAGTAAGAAGTCAGTTGTTTTTGTTTGTCTGGCGTGAGATAAGCCATCTGGGCAGTAGTATTTAAGCTTGCACCCAGGAATATTATCTCTTGACAGGGCACTAGTTTTGATTTCTTTTCGTTTACTGTGTACCCTAAGCCAATTAGTAATCTTTTTACAAACGCCAGATGCTTTAGAAGAATGCCTTTATTCTCTGCTTGAATTAGGCAGTCGTCCAAGTAGGGATATATTTGAATTCCTTTTTGTCTGCAAAACGCAATTACTGGTGCCAGGCATTTTGTGAAGACCCTGGGCGCAGGATAAGCCAAAGGGCAGTGCAGACAACTGGTAAGGCATTGAGCCCGCTATGAACCTGAGGTATCTTCTGCAAGATTGTCTGATTGGGACATGCAGATATGCCTCTTTTAGGTCCAAAGTTATGAGCCAAGCCTTCTTGCCCAGCATGGGCAGTAGCTGCTGTAGAGTCAACATCTTGAATTTTGGAACTTCCAGAAATGTATTTAGTATAGACAGGTCCAGTATTGGTCTCCAGGTTTTGTCCTTTCTGGGTACTAGGAAACAGTCTGGAGTAAAATCCTTGCCCCTGCTCTTGTTGTGGTACTCGAATGTAATTTGTTTTTGTGCCTCTGCCCATTGATTGTGTGGCAGGGTCTGGCATACCTTCTGACCTTGGTAGAGTGTGAAAATGGAACCCGTAGCCTTGGGACACTATGTTCAGGACCCAATTGTCTTGGGTAACCTTTTGCCAATTTGATGAAAAAAGTGCTAGTTTTCTCCCTAAGGGGGCTGCCAAAAGAAAAGTGCTTGGATCTGGTAGAGGAAAGTCATTGGGACTGTTTCCTGTAAGGTTGTGATTTGTCTTCTCCGCTTTTGGAGGTAGGAGCACCCCATTGTTTAGGCCTGTATGAGCCTTGGGGCTGAGATCTGCCTCTGGGATGCCTGTACATGCCTCTTTATGGTCTGTCTGACACTGGAAAGGACCAATGTTTGGAAGGCCAGTTCCTGCTAAACCTGGGAGGCTGTACCTGTAGGAAATCCTTGACTGTCTGCATGGATTTTGCTTTATCCTCCATTTTTTTCAACACCTCTTCTGCTTTAGTTCCAAACAAAGTATCATGCTGTAATGGTGCATCTAATAATTTTCCTTTAACATGATCAGGCAGAGTCTGTTCCTTTAACCAAGCATGCCTTCTAATAACAGAACCTGTAACAGCGGCCCTGCAAGAGGCCTCCAGTGAATCATAACCACATTGCAAAGTATGTTTTCCCACTTGTTCAGCTGCATGCAATAAATCCTGCAATTCCTTGTTCTCTGAACATTCAGTATTTGTCAACAATTTCTGTTTAAGCAGTGACATTAAATATTGCTGATATTTAAGAATATGAAACTGACAATTTAAAAGCCATTACAGCCAGGGTAGCAGAAGTGTAGACTTTTATCCCCCATCTGTCTACAGCCCTGGAATCCCTATCAGAGGGGACAGGGTTTTTTGCAGTGGAAGCTTTGACCCCCTTGGGACCCCAAGACATAGTTTCTGGGTCAGCAGCGGGCTTTTTATATAGGAATTTAAGAGAATCTGGGACCCTGTAGTATCTGTCTGGCTTAGCAGGTGCAGGGGGTAAAGAGTCTGTGGACAGTCCGGACTCTGAAAATACATCATCTACAATGTCTAGGACAGGTGGAATAGCAAGGGGGTCTATGCTGAGGAAATAGCAGAAAGTCTCTGAGCCTTTTCTTAGATTCAGAATAATCTTGGCTCTCCCAGTGGAAATGTTCCCTCATGGTATGCAGGGTTTCCCCAAAAGAATAATCCTCAGGAGGAGAGGCTAAAGGAATGGATTCTTCAGCATCAGAATCCTCATAGGGAAGCATGGAGTAATCCTGTTCAGAAGTGGAATCAGAGGAAATAGAAACCTGATCAGAAGAATTATACTCTGTCTCTTGCCTAGGCCTCTTATCAGGAGAGGGATGGGAGCCCCTGATCAAAGTAATTAGGTCTTCGGCCATTTTAAGCATCTGTTTTTTAGGCATGGAAGTCTGAGTAGGAGAATGCTGTACTTGTTTCTTTGTCTTTAGTGCTGCTTTAGTCTTTGAAGCTGAAGATGGCTTAATATATAGTTGTGTAGGTCTGAAGACACCCTCAGAAGCCGATGCCTGCTCAGTGGCTCCAGACCCATCTGAGGGAATGATTTCCGAGTGTCCAATACCTTGAGTATCCAGAGGCCTAGTCGGCTCCACGTGGGAGTCAGAAGCTGCCTGTGGCTCTGAGGTAGCGGGCGCCAGGGGCTGCGAAAGCACCTCACTGAGAACCAGCGAACTGGCGACTGGCCTAGTAGAGGCTTCGTCGTCTGTTTTGGACCTCAGATGCCTATCCTTTTCCTTTGTCCTTGCGTTTTTTGTAAACTCCGGTTGTCATTATGTAATTAAATCTTCGGCCAAAGTAATGAAATGCAAAATCGAACTGCCGCTTGATAGTGAGTTGGTTAAATCTAGCACAAAACCGACAACTAGCAACATTGTGATCAGGGCCTAGACAAGGAATACAGTAAGAGTGAAAATCCTTATGAGGTATTTGCTTCTCACAAGAAATACAATTGTTAACTTTTTCTGACATCGGTCTGGAGCAAGAAAAATGTTTCCCCAATGGGGTACTTAGCTTTAATGAAGACTTTGGTTCTGAAATTCGGATTCGAAAATCTCAGGAGTCGGCCGTCCGGCACTTGCGAACTGCTTTTGCTTCGGGCAACACTCGGCAAGAAAGACTGAAGAAAATGGCGTTGGCTTCATCTTTTATACCCCTGGCGCACTGACGTCAGGGAAGAGGCGACAGCAACCGACGCCGGACCTAGACTTTGGAATTCTGGCCGACTGAGGGTGGCCTGCCAGCAGGATAACCCAAGAGTAATGACTGCAACAGTGAAACACGAACATCCATGTTGCTAAATGAAGCAAATGAATTACTTATCAAAGGCTAAAGATTACTCGATCTCTCATACTACTAACACAGGATGTCAATATAGAACATGCCAAACCCTGAAGTAGCACACATCACCTTCAAGTGTGCTAAAAAATCTTCCGTCTTTCCCACGGGTTATCTGCTAAAGGTACACACTGCAGCTTCCTATAATATGCATCAAATAAACTTATATAAATCAGTGCAGCAGCTCTCTTTGACCAACATGAAAAATGCAGTACAAACTGGAAAATGTGTGGTGTTTAGTACGAAAATTGAAATGAATAAGCAAACTTTTGATGCAAAATGGTGGAAAAGAAGAGAAGCAAAATAACGAAAAACTAATTTGAATTTCTTCCTGCTTCACTATGATCTTACTGATCTGTGGCTTTTGCTGTGGTATACTGAGATGAAGTCAGTGTTCTGACAGAAGTGAAACCATTAAACAATATGCCTTTTATATTCTAGGATGAGAATGCAATAGCCATGACAAACATGTATTTTGCAAAACCTGAGCCATTTCGATCCACCCACCCAACCCAACATTTTTCTTTCAAGTTTCCATCAGTTAAGTGAAGGTGGGGCTGGCTGACTGGCCAATGGCAACACCAAGTTCTTTTTCTTCTTCTTTAGCTGACAGTACTGCAGCATATTCACAATGTGCTGACGACTAAGAAACTGAACTGTTAGGGAGATTTTACTATCAGTACACCATAGTCCACATCTGCTTTTTTCTTAAGTCATATACTACAGACAGGTGTGTTCTTCTCATCAAGAGTTGAACTATCCTCTCTTAGTTTTACAGGCTATCTTTCAGCTCCAAATCAAAAATAATAAAAGATCATTAAGGAAAAAAATGCCTTACAAGGCTCAGAGTGAGATGGCAAAGACTTTCTCAACAGATTAATGGAAAAAATCTTTGTCCCATAATAAATCGAGTTTTTATCTATTTTTCCCTCAGTAATTTCTTATGACAGCTGGTTTGTTCCTATATGTCCTCCATACAAAACTATTTACACTACTCTCAAGGGAATAGCCAGGATTTTTGAAACTCTTCACAAACTTCCACTACTTGATCCCATGATACTGCATGTTTCTGGACACTTCACTGTTTCAGTACTGCAGAAGACTTCTAAGATGATGGAATTACAGGCTTAAGCCAAAAAATAGCTTATTAGACGCTACAAAAAAGGTTAAAAATGTATAACACAACAAATCGACTGTAAACATGCTGAACTGTTTCCTTTTTTAACCAGAATTCTAGCATATATATTGTACAAAACTAACAAATGTTGAAAAAAGTGTATGACAGGTGTATGCCTGGCAGTATGCTACTTCTTCAGTCTTGCTATCTCTGGAATACAATAAATATTTAATTTTTGCTCTTTTATGCTGTCCTAGTACCAAATGAATTTGGGTACACTGACTGTTTAGATATACTAACTTATTTCACCTTACCATACTGTGAGATTCCACCTGGAGAATACAAGTCCATACTTCTTACTGATCTTCCTTTACTCATCCACTAAATCAAACTGCTATCATTCAACAGCCTTATTTTTCTATTTGGTAATACTGATAAATGAGAAAAAGTCCACTCAAATTTTGGTTCCATCTACTCATGTCAGGCCTTCAACACAGTATGAACATCTTCCGCAAATTTTAGTCACTCTTCCACACCTGTACTAATTAGTTTGTGAATTAGATATCAAAATTTCAATTCTGTCCAACTCTGTTCTACAGAAACTCAAAACATGCAAAATTTGATTCCGCTCTAACGTTTGTCTCTATGCCCCACTTAAATAAGAATACTCTCCTGGCTCTGAAGTGTAGAGAGAGAAAGCTCTAATCACAATCCAGACAATTAGAATTTGAGTAGTGGTTCTGGAGGCGGAAGATCCAGATTTTGGAATAGGAGAGTGGCTCTGGTCAGTTTACTTACTTGGTGGTGGGTGGAAAAAGAAAGGAGAGGTGGTTCCCAGTTCGCCATTGTTTCAGCAAGTGGAGGCTTGTTATCTCAAGCCAGTGATCACAGGTCCTCTCTCTGTAGGGGTATAGGTGTGTGGAAACATACAAAACTTGGACAGAGTGCAGTGGATAGCCAGTGGTGATACAGTTCATATTTCACCACCTGGGTGGTGAATAAGGGCTTAAGATAAATGCCTGACTGAGAGCTACAATGTGGATCTACCAACAAGCCTGAGGATTGGTAGCAGCTTTGGCATTTGTAAGCCTTTTGGTGGATGTTGAAGCTGCAGACAAAGATGTTGGGAGGTAAACGCAGACTGTGCAGATACATTTCTAAAATTTTAAGGCACCTGCACAACTGGCGTTATGGATAGGCAAACTATTCTGATGCCAGCAGAGTGGCGTTCCTGTTAAAAACAACTATAGCTACAGTGAGGTTCTCCATTGAGAAAGTAACTTTCTGCTTTGTCCCACCCACAACCTAAGCAACTAGTCAAGGAAGCTATTGGGTTTTTCCTGATTGGCCTTCTAGAATGTGGGTGGGGCTACAAGCAGCAGCAGTAGAAGAAGCCCAGACATTTTAAAGAAAGAAGTGAATGCAGTGGCCACAGAGGAGATGTTCATGAAAAGTCCACAGTCAGTGGCACTGGGATGGTCTGCAGGAATGCCCAACTTTGACAGTCTGGAATGTAGTAGGTAAAGTTTTTTTTTTTTCCCCTACCATGGCAGGGTTTCATATATAGTAGGTGGTTGGCGTAACTTTGCAGGGCTAATGGATATTTGTGTGAAGCACATGGGGTTACACTACAGTGGCTGGCTAGTTTGTGTGTGAAACAGAGCTACAGATACTAAATAAATTACCAAGTAACTGGGCCCATTATTAAACACCTGAGGGTGCACAGTCAATGAAGTGGCTATGATTGCTCGGCATGGAGAAGGGGCTTTATAAAATGGCTGACCCTAATTTTGTTTGCGTCAGCTTAACTGATGGAATCTGCTGGACTAAAGTGCATCATGAAGCAAGTAGGAATATTTCACTGTGGCTGCTATTTGTATGAAACAAAGTTGAAGTACACTTATTGTGAGCATTTTTTTTCATCACAATAAGAAACCTAAGGTATATACTATCAACCAGATGGCTACAACTGCTAGGCTGGGGGGGGGGGGGGGGGGTTGTCTGTTGATGAAATTAAGTGAACTTTGTGTTTTTTGTTCAGTTTAAAATATCTTGATCATATCTGGCTTCTTATATTTCCACTAAGGCATTTGGGGCAAGAAATGCCAGAAAAGCATTTTCTCCACATTGGTGAACATTCCTGGCTACATTGTTTTGGAAAAACTTTTGAAAAACCACCTCATCTATAAGCATGCCAGTGAGCATAAAACGTAAACTTTAACTTCAGTGACATCAGTGTAGGGAGAGTGAACTGCATCTGCAGACTTTAAATAGTGTATCACCATACGTGGATGGAGATGTGTCCATTAACATCAACATATGTACTTTGCAGTATGCCTGCAGTTATGTCACTGAGGGATACATTAAATTTATCTGGCCTTTAGCGTAATAAAAAGTTTATGACTTTTTTTTTTTTTTTTTTTTTTAAGTACAAACATCTTTAATACATGAGACAAGAGGATACCAATGCATCCCAGAAGATACTGTGAAACATCTACAAACACGACCAAGAGATTTTAAACCATCATTAATCAGGTTTCACAGGAATATTATGCATTTGTGTAAAGTAATGGAATACTTTACTGTTTGTTTGAGTGTATGTGAATAAAACAAGAAATAGATTACTATGTTTATTTTTTAAAATCGTACCTGAAGTGTCTGTGACATCCAAAAGGTCAACAAGGAAAAATGAAATGAAATAAAATGGATTACACCTGTGAAAACTCAGACGGAGGGTAAAAGCAATGTAGTGGTGAAGAGCTGGGAAATGTGATGGCAATGGCAACTGAAGGAGAAAACTCTTTAGTCAACCTAAAGAAACAGATCAAAATAACTGCGCCTTTAAGATAAAATGGATCCATGTTGTATTATATAGAGATAAATAACAGAAGGCAGTAGGAAATAAATATTTTTGCAAGGCATTCAGAAAAAAGTTGATATTCAAACAGCTGCCCCTTTTTTGTGGGGTCACAACAGCACAAGATATCTGACAATCAAGAGATATTGAACAAGCAGCTAAGGAAATGTGAGAGAAAATAGCACAAGAGATTATAAAATAAAATAAGATTATAGACACTGCTATTTAGGACATAAAACACAAGCAATTAACATATTTTTGGTTCTGCTGCTTCTTTATGTGGGCTGGTCTTGTCTGTATTAACCAAGAGATCAAATATGGAAGACTATCAGAAAGGAAATTAAGGAGTTTATTTGCGCTAACTAAAGAGAAAGAGTGCAACAGGAAAAAACTAACAGTGACAAAGGAAAAGGGGGGCTTGGGGCTTTCAGATTTGGAAGCATACAATAAGGCCTCTCAACTCTGATTAATATATTTGACTCAGCATATGGAATATATGCCCAAATATAAAAACATGATAGGCATAGTGCCCAACAAGGTAATGAAAGTGTCACTCATGGGCATTTGGGCAGATCTAAAAAAGAATATGCACATAATCGTGTGTGTGAGTGTTAAGCGAGTCTTTATGAAAAAGAAAGCTAGACTTAGGAAAAATAGAACATGTTATACTACATATGGTAAGAAAGACATAGGAGAAAATGCAACAAACATTTGGAAAAGAAAGAATGAAGAACTGACATTTTGGGGAAGACAATAACTAGAGATGAGTTAAAGTAGGATGAAGCTAGACAAACTTTTGGGTTAGTGACTCAGATCAACTTGCATATTCAGGTCTAATGTTAAGAGTTCAAGGAAGATATGTGGAAGTTGGCTTCTAATTTGGTTAAACCACAAATTGTAGATTTTGTAACTGAGGCCAGAACAGAAATGGCAGACCAGAAAACAGCAATATGTAGAGTATATGAGGCAATATTAGATCTTAAAAAACAATACAGTATAAAAGTAAAAATAGTCTGGAGTGAACATTTAATTAAAGATATTACAAATGATCAGAAGTTGGAAATATGGCTTAAGCCTAGATATGCAGTTACAGTGGATATAAAAAGTTTACAAACCCGTTAAAATCCCAGGTTTTTGTGATATAAAAAAATGAGACCACAACAAATCATTTCAAAATTTTTCCCACCTTTAATGTGACCTATAACCTGTACAATTCAATTGAAAAACAACAAATCTGTTAGGGGAAAAAACATAAAAAATAAAAATCGTATAATAAGCTTGTTGCATAAGTGTGCACACCCTTAAAATAATACTTTGTTGAAGCACCTTTTGATTTAATTACAGCATTCAGTCTTCTTGGGTAGGAGTCATGGCACATCTTGACTTGGCAATATTTGCCCACTCTTCCTTGCAAAAGCGCTCCAAATCTGTCAGATTGCGAGGGCATCTCTTGTGCACAGCCCTCTTCAGGTCATCCTACAGATATTCTAATGGATTTAGGTCTGGGCTCTGGCTGGGCCATTCCAAAACTTTAATTTTCTTCTGGTGAAGCCAATCTTTTGTTGATTTCAATGTATGCTTGGGGTCATTGTCGTGTTGAAAGGTGAAACTCCTCTTCATCTTCAGCTTTCTAGTAGACACCTGAAGGTTTTGGGCCAAAAGTGACTGGTATTTAGAACTGTTCATAATTCCCTCCACCTTGAATAAAGCCCCAGTTCCAGCTGAAGAAAAGCAACCCCAAATCATGATACTGCAACCACCATGCTTCACCGTGGGGATGGTGTACTTTTGGTGAAGCAAAGTGTTGTTTTTGTGCCAAACGTACCTTTTGGAATTGGGGTCAAAAAAGTTCAACCTTGGTCTCATAGGTAGGTACTGGGCTATCTGCCCGAAGGCATATATTAGCCCAGCCACATTGTGCGGTATTCACCGCCCCTTTGGTTAGTTCCCTGGGCCCTTGATCTAGCAGCTAGTACCCTTGGCCCCTATCTAGTAGAGCTGTTGGTATGATCCCTGGTGTGAACTTTCTGTTACCCATCCACTCGTCAAAGTTCCTCTTGAAGAGTGATAGTGAGGGGCTCTGTCTTATGTAGATCGGGACCTTGTTCCATAGCAAGGGAAGTCTTTGCGACGGGAATCTATCCCTCCAGCATGTTCTATTCATTGTTGTGCTGAGGTTTATATCCCTAAAGCGTGTAGCTTGAGTAGATTTGGTTTTGCTAAGATGGAGCATGTTCAACAGTTCTGGGTTGGACATGGCACTGTATGTTAGACAGAGATCGCCTCTGAGAAGGCGGTATGCAACAGAGAAAAGCCTTAGTGTTTTTCAATTGTGCTGCATAGGGCAACTGTTTGAGGCCAGTAATCCTCTTAGTGAGGTACCTCTGTGGTCTCTCCAGCTGCTGGAGATGCCTAGCCAGGTACATTCCAATTGGTGCATTGTACTCAATAATGGGTCTGATGAGGGAAGAGTAGAGGGGCACCACTACATCCTTAGATCTTGAGGCAAACCCTTTCGTGATCAGATGGGTCACACAGAAGGATTTTCTAACCACATTGGCAACATGGTTATCAAAGGAAAGCTGACTATCTACTTGGGTCCCTACATCCCTTATTACTTCTTCAGATTTCAGGGAATTACCTCCTATGTGGTAGTTCGCGGGTACTCTTTTTTCAAAAGGGGATTACTACACATTTTTTAGCATTTAGCTTGAGACCTTGGCTTTGACACCATGCATCAGTCTCATTAAGGCCCTTCTGGAGGATATCCATGTCGGCCGGAGACTCTTATTACAGCACCCAGTTTGCAGTCGTCCGCAAACGGTCAGCCACAGCCCTTCAGTGCTTGCCTGTACTTCTGAGAAGTATATGCCGAACAGGAGGGTCTCCAGGACAGAGCCCTGAGGCACACCACTCGTTACTGGTCTGGATTCGGACATAGATCACGCTACTCTTACTTTGTGGGATCTGTCTGAGAGCCAGTTTGCGATCCATCTTGTGACGTATGGGTTTATATGCCCAGGTTGGTGAGTTTATCAATAATACCCGAATGGGGAATGGTGTCAAATGCTTTAGCAAGGTCAAGGTAAGCCGTGTGTACCTCCTTTCCCTTATCTATAGCCTGAGTAACTGTCTCAAAGAAGTCCAGCAGGTTCAGGAGGCATGATCTGCCCTTGACGAAGCCGAACTGTGTGGGGTCAAGTGTTTGGAGGTTCCCAATCTCTCCATTTATGAGTTCCATAATGATTCACTCCATTGCCTTACAGATCAGACTGGTCAGGCTTATTGGTCGGTAGTTCCCAGGGTTGGTTGTGGGCCCACCCTTGTGCATCAGAACGCCCGTTGCTGTGCGCCATTCTATGGGCACATATCCTGTCGAGAGGCTGAGACTGAACAGGGTATTCAGATGCGGGGTTAATTCATTTTGGAGCTCGCGTATGACACAGCCCGGGACACCATCTGGTCCCATAGAGGCAGTGTTTTTAGCTTTAGATAGAGCCTTATTAACCAATGTATCAGTAATAATTGGAGTTGCACAGTCCCCTGGAATAGTAATAGACCCTTGTAGGTGGTGGTGGTGGTGGTGGTGTGGGGGGGTTTGCACTGAATCTGTCAGCCAAGATGTTGGCAATGTCAGTGGGGTCAGTGTATTTTGTTCCATTTTGTACTAGCTCAGAACAGACCTGAGCATTGCCATTTAGGTTTTTGACGTAACCATAGAAGGCCTTATGGTTATCCTTGGCAACTTTCTTTTCAAATTGGCTTTAGTTGACTTGATGAGGGCCCTCAATTTCTTACTAATGCTGATCAGGGATGAATTTTCTACTTGAGATTTGGCCTTTTTTGTATAAGACTCCTCCTTTTATTGTATAGTTTGCTTATGGCCGGGGTCCACCAGACTGGTTTCTTCTTGCTTGAGGAAGGAGTCCTGGTTTTATTTGGAATAGCACGGTCCATGCAATCCTGAAGATGTATATAAAGTTCCTTGGTGTAAGATTCTGCATCCTGGATATCATTATCCTTCTGCAAGGGAATAGTGAAGCTTTCCACTTCTGACGCAACTAGTTTGAAGCTTGCTTTGGAAAGATTTTTTACAATGGTTTCTTTGGCTGGGGGAGGTGGAGAGGTGAGGATGTCCAGGGTTATCAGTTTGTGGTGTGGTCAGATCTGACCAGAGAGGGAGTTATAACGGGTGCGGTACAATGGGCGCCCATATTTGTGATGACTAAATCCAATATGTTGCCCCCTCTAGTGGGACAACATACCAGTTCAAGGGCATTTGAATTTATAAATTCTATGAACCGCTGGGCATAGGAGTTAGAACTTTGGTAGTT
Source organism: Protopterus annectens (assembly GCF_019279795.1). Taxonomy (NCBI): domain Eukaryota; kingdom Metazoa; phylum Chordata; order Ceratodontiformes; family Protopteridae; genus Protopterus; species Protopterus annectens. The sequence goes on along the minus strand of NC_056741.1, from coordinate 1,119,730,084 downwards.
TGCCCAGTCTATACCAGGGTAGTTGAAATCACCTAAAATTATGGTGTTGGGTAGGACCTTTATATTTTCCAATGCCGCAAGGAATGCTGAGTGAGCATTTTGGGACATGGTGGGCGATCTATAACAGGCTACGACTTGAAATGTGGTTTTGCCTGCTGATAGCTGCGCATGGATGATCTCTGGGGCATCATGCTGCACCACTAACCTGGAGATGTGGGTATCCTTGATGAATATGGATACACCTCTGCCCTTTGTACTGCGATTCGGTAACTGAGGCCGGAAGGTATGATATGAATTGTAACCTGGTAGTGCTAGGGTGCTCTATGGAGCCTTGAACCAGGTTTCCATCACTGCACAAACATTGATTTTGTCCATACTGAGGAGTGCCTCGAGTGCGTGCATTTTGAGGTTGAGACTTCTGGCACTGAGTAGCATTACCCTTAGTTTTTGGTTACCTGTGCTGGTTACGGTGGCTGGTTTGTCCTTTGAGCCTTGCCTAAAAAAGGCACTATGGGGACGGCAAGAGCCCTGGCCAGTATTCGAAAGCCTAGGGGTGACAGGTACAAACCATCTCTGGCGAAACAGCGAGGCTCGTCTATCATGTCATCCCAGGCAGACAGACACTGGATCCCCTTAGAGTGACACCAGAAGCTTAGCCAACTGTTGAAATTAATCATTTTGTCTTTGTATTGTGGTATCACTCTAGGTGAAGGTAGTATGCTACTCAAGGTCAGGGTCATACCAGCCAGGGCTACATGATCAGAGAGCTCCTCAATGTCTCTTTTCATGTAGTCCAGGGAGGTACGTCTTAGATCATTCACACCAACATGTACAATGACAGCGTCATACTTGTACTTTTTCTGGAGTGACCCAAGTGCCTGTGTTATGTGGCGGATCCTAGCACCCGACAGGCAGCGGACAGTAACCTTCTCCTTGTTCAGCCTGGTGAGTGGAACGTCTGTGTGCCTTACTATAGAGTCTCCTATTACTAGCGTGTTGGGTATGGTGTTTTGCCTTAGGGGCTGTCATGAGGCACACTGCTGAGGTGAATTATGTGTTTTCTGGCTTGTGTTTGGAGGTGCAGGTTGCTTGCATGTCTGCTTTGGAGGGCCCTGTTTCTTTTTCAGATTGGTACCTAGTGCCTCCGAATATGTTTTTGTGTATTTATGTGTATGTTTTGCCGGTGCTTGTTTTGTAGATCCATGTGTGACTGGTGGTGTGATGCTAGTGTCTCTCTTCTCCTCTTGATGGTCTGTTACAGTCATGGGTTGAGAGTGCTTACCTCTAGACACAAACACTTGTGAGAGATGCAAATACACAGCCATACTGGAGGCTAAGAGGAGAGGGTTGTCTGTATACATGAGGCAGTTGTGACATTGCCTCAGGATGCCCAATTCCACCAGATGAACTGGAGAGTACACCTGAAGCTGACCCCTGGACATGCTTGGAAAAGTAAATTTCACTTGCCTTGCGGACAATCAAGGGTCTTATGCTGTATTATAATAGTGCTGTTTAGGAGCTTTGGAAAATAATAGTGCTGTCTAGGAGATTTGGACAAGTGCTGATTTGGGTTATGCAAGTGCTGCAGTAAGAGCAGTTGATCTGAAGCACTTGAGTTGAGGCTTGCCTAGTTCTAAGGGAAAATTTGCAGCACAGACTTTGTGGAGCCAGGAATAGTATACCCCAGCTAACCGGCGCTGCCCGATGCTGCTCTGTGCGCAAGACCTCGCAAAAAGAGAGTTGCATGGTTTTAAGAGAGAGAGCTCAAGGAGTTTGGAATTGATGCAACATGGCCAATAAAACAACAGTTTCTAGGCAGTAACCACGCCTACAGGGACAGGCAGGCTGCTCAGTGTTAACCACTGCCACTGGTGAACACAGAGACTTCCCTTTAGCCCAAGTAAGCACTGGCCTCCAAGAAACTTACAAACAGTTCAGAACAGCAACTCTGTAACTGATCTTTTTTTACATTATAGAAAGTGGGAAAATAGCAAGATTTTTTTTGTTTTTGTTTAAGGATAGCAGAGACACACAAGTAGCAAACTAGTCAGAACAGTGCAAGAAATGACCCCAACACGTGTGTGCTAGGTCAGAGGCAGGTAAAATGCAATTTTAAGAAAAAACGATTTTAAATTAAGTGCAACACAAAAAATGCAATAAACAGGCTTTAGGTATGTTCTAAATACTGTTTCTAACACAGAGATCAACTTTTGCAAGCAAGAAAATGCCGAAAAGTAGGCGGCAATGCAGTTTTTCTAAGAAATAAATCAGACGAAAATACTTAAAATCTCAAAAGTGGCTCCTTTCTTCTCTCAGCGTTTTCTCCTCTTGGTAGGTGCTTCAGCAACAACTATCAAGCCTGGAAAGACGCCAAAACCACACGGCTGCAGGGTTTTATGAGAGAGAGATCAAGGAGTTTGGAATTGACCCAAAATGGCCAATAAAACTACAGTTTCTAGGCAGTAACCACTCCTACAGGGACAGGCAGGCTGCTCAGTGTTGACCACTGCCACTGGTGAACACAGAGACTTCCCTTTAGCCCAAGTAAGCACTGGCCTCCAAGAAACTTACAAACAGTTCAGAACAGCAACTCTGTAACTGAACTTTTTTTTAAATTATAGAAAGTGGGGAAAATAGCAAGATTTTTTTGTTTTTGTTTAAGGATAGCAGAGACACACAAGTAGCAAACTAGTCAGAACAGTGCAATAAATGACCCCAACACGTGTGCTAGGTCAGAGGCAGGTAAAATGCAATTTTAAGAAAAACAATTTTAAATTAAGTGCAACACAAAAAATGCAATAAACAGGCTCTAGGTATGTTCTAAATACTGTTCCTAACACAGATAACTTTTGCAAGCAAGAAAATGCCGAAAAGTAGGTGGCAATGCAGTTTTTCTAAGAAATAAATCAGAAGAAAATACTTAAAATCTCAAAAGTGGCTCATTTCTTCTCTCAGCGTTTTCTCCTCTTGGTAGGTGCTTCAGCAACAACTATCAAGCCTGGAAAGACCAGATCATAACACATTTTCCCACATACTTTTAGGAGACGTGGTGTATTGTTTTGCAAATTTTAACCGGGCCTGGATGGTTTCTGTGTAAGAAAGGCTTCCTTCTTGCAACCCTACCCCATAGCCCAGACATATGGGGAATAGGGGAGATTGTTGTCACACGTAGTACGCAACCAGTACTTGCCAGAAATTCCTGCAGCTCCTTCAGTATTGCTGTAGGTCTCTCAGCAGCCTCCCTGACCAGTTTTGGTCTCGTCTTTTCATCAATGTTGGAGGGACGTCCAGTTCTTTGCAACGTCACTGTTGTCCCATATTTTCTTCACTTTTTGATGACTGTCCTCACTGTGTTCCATGGTATATCCAATGCTGTGGAAATGTTTTTGTACCCTTCTCCTGACTGATATTTTTCAACAATGAGATCCCTTTGATGCTTTGTAAGCTCTCTGTGAACCATGGTTTTTGCTGTAGCAGGCAACTGAGTAAATGTCAGGAAAATCCTACCAAGTCAGCTGAACTTTACTTGGGGTTAAATCAGAGTCTATTTAATTGATGGCAGGTGTGTACCAAAAAAACGGAATGCTGTAATTAAATTAAAAGGTGTTTCAACAAAGTATTTGTTTAAGGGTGTACACACTTATGCAATCAGCTTGCTGTACTTTTATTTTTTATATTTTTCCCCTAACAGATTTATTTGTTTTTCAATTGAATTGCACAGGTTACAGGTCACATTAAAGGTGGGAAAAGTTTTAAAATGATTTACTGTGGTCTCATTTTTTATATCACAGACACCTGGCATTTTATCAGGGGTGTGTAAACTTTTTATATCCACTGTAAATTAAGAACATTTAGAATTTTTTGCATGGCAATGTCTGTACAAATACTTTTATGCTCCTATGATACTTGGAAAAAATGTTCCCACAAACAAGAAACAAATTTTTTGAGGTTGCCACTCCTATGGAATAGGCTACCAATTCAAATCAAACAAAGTCCCTCTATGACCCTGTTTAAGCGTAGCCTGGATGACTGGATGGGAAATGGGAAATTTGTGCCGGGGATTTCACCTATGACCCTCCTAGATATGGACAGTCATTGCTAAGATCTCTAGTTTAGGCAAGATCTTTTTATTGGGTTTCTATATTATTATATTGGGTACACACGGCTAGGCTTGTAAAGACCTTCTGGTCAACAACCTAGTAACCACCTATGAACTTATGCAGACATGATGGGAGTTGGGAAAGAGGTACCTGGGAGCATAGATTTTGGCAACATAAGTAGTCGTTTCAGTACAAAAATGACTTGAATAATATGTTGTCTTTAAACTTGGAAGAGAAATGAACCCAGTATAGAGATGTTTTGCAGAGCTTGTGTAAAATAATATTTAAACAGTCAGGCAGTCAAAATAACAGTTAAACAGTCACTGATGTTGTGTGGCAGGAGCATTCTTATATAGGGTATTGATTCTATTTGCTGAAACTGGTGTAAAACAATCATTACTACAGCTTGTGCTTGTATGTCTGCTTATGTATATGTGCATGTGTATTAAAGAGGAACAAGTTGTGCATATTTTCTTTCATTTTTCATCTCAATCAGACAGCATTATACACACTGAGTAGTTACTTTGGTGGTATTCGCAAGATGCGAGTAAAAGCTGCTGATTATGAACAGTGGTACAGCAAGTGGCACTGACCTCACAAAGCTTAGCTCTTGGTTGGGGCTTCTTCTGTATGGAGTCTGTAGGTCCTCCCTGTCTCTGTATGGTTTATCCAGGTGCCCTACTGGTTTGATCAACATCATCTTGTCACACATTTGAAAACTGCTTTGTTCACACCAATTCCTAAGTACTTACCCAGTGAAAGCTTCTCACACTTGCTCTATTTGTGTCCTAGCCAAACTAGGCAAAATTCTAGAGAGAATAATCTACGCCCATGTTAACCCCAACCTCCACCAATACCACCTTCACTCCCTAATACAGCATTGTTTCTGGCAAGGATGCAACACCATGACAGCTCTCTGGACCCTCAATGACGAAATAATGAATACGGACAAAGATCTGCCTCACAGGTACAGTCCTTACCAGGTCCTTTGAATTCAATAAACACAACCTACTTCACCACAAACTCACCAACAATGGCATTAGTTCTGATGCCTCAGCCTAGTATCAGGGCTGCCCAAACAGAAGCCACTTCAAAGTCAAGACAGGAACATCTACTTTTGAGGAACCTCCTATGTACAGAGAGGCACACCAAGGCTTATCCTTGCCCCTCTGTTTTTCTCACTTTTTATTAACAAGCTTCCATATGACCTTTCACACATTCCCCTCATGTTATATGCTGATGACATGGTTATCTACCAGTCCAAGCCACAAACAAAACCTCAGAATAAACTCCTAAATGACCTGCATTCCCTACTTCAATGGCTAATAAACAGAAATGAATTCTTAACCTTATCAAAACTAAAACCATAATCTTCAATGCCCACAGAAATACCCACATTGCCTAATCTTCTGCAAACTACAGACATCAACAGAAACAACTACATCATTCAAATACCTTAGAATCTGACAGAACTTCCAAATGTACACACATAAAAAAAAAAAAAAAAAAAAATTCTAGAAACATGAACCCCTTTCTTGTATTTGCAAACAAACTCTCTCCTTACCTCCTAGCCCCAGCAGAAGCTGCCAAAAGTCCTCCTTAGCCTAACTCTATTATGGCCTTCCCATCACAGAAATAGTCTGCAAGAAAAATTCCTCTACCCTACGAACCATCAAATACAATGTCTGTTCATTTGCAACTCCCCATCTCAATGCCACCATTTCATTACTCTCTCCAAAGCCAAATGTCTCCTAGCAAAGCAGAGAGATGAACTACTAAGGAAACAGTTCTTTAAACTCATGCCTCTTGAAGCATTTCCCTGTTACTACTAAACTTGGGGCAAAAAATCTCATCCTACAGCCTCAGAAATCTCTTTCTGACAACTCACATTAAAACACGCTCATAATTAAACTACATTGCACTGAACATGCATTCTTCCTCCAGAGATCCTAAAATCCGAGCAAAGTCCAAATTTAGACCACAGCTCAATCATCATCTCCTCAATGGAAGGACTTTAAGACAGCTTATCACTTGGTGTGCTGTTTTGCTACCACTTCACTTAACATGCTGTGTCTTACTCTGACATTTCACCTTCTCTTCTTAAGCCATGTTCTATCCCTTAAATGGTTTTCTGGTAAAACATAACTTAAAATTAGGTACTAAACAGTATTTGTACCAGTATATGTAGAATTAAGTTTTGCTCACTCATCTACCTCATCTCTTACACAAATCCATACTTCCAAATGCTCTCAGTATTGTAAACATTACACACAGGTATGATTCCAATTTAAGGAAGGATGTGTGTCCCAATCTGTTTCTATTGCATTGCAATATTTTATGCTCTGCATATTAACAGCTGTACTGATATGTGTTTATAACATTCTAGGATAGTCTTTTACTGGTCTTCAGCTTTACTTTTTTCATACTTATCTGTACTGTACTCTCTACTACTTCTGTGATGCATTCACTTGGGTTGAACCTGAAAGGGATCAGCTGTGATCAGAAACAGCACCACCCTAGTAACAAACTTAAATAAAACAAACTTCCACTAAAACTACAAAGACATGCCAACGTAAAAATAGCGTTCTGCCAGTATGCCTGTAAGTGTGCAGTATGTATGTGTTTGTGTTTATCTTGTGATAGACCTGTCTTATAAAAGTTGAGTCACTGTGTGTGTGTGTGTGTGTGTGTGTGTGTGAAAACATCATCACCAATTTTTATCGGTGGTCACACACACACACACAATAATACGGGGAAGTATTTTTCTGTTACCCAGAAAACAATCATTACCTTTCAAAAAAATAATACATCACAGAATGCATCACAGAACATCTACACCTTTAGAGCTTCTGTGGGCCTGGTGGCCCCCAAAACCATAAATGTATAAGGGCTTAGAAAGGGTCTCTGCCCTGATCTTCCCTAGTCTAAATCCAAACATACTCAGAGGTCTGCACAGAAGATCTCTAGTTTGTGTGCAGGCTGGGGACAGTGGAGTCATTACTTGTTTAAAATTTTCCTCACAATCAAACCTTAACAGTGTGCACAGAAGGTCAATATAATTTGTGTAGGGGCTGGGAACAGCATGGTCATTATATCTTTAACATTCCTCACAATCAAACCTCACAGATGTGAAGAGATCACTGTAACTTGTGTGGAGTCTGAGGTCAGCTCAGCAGGGTGCAAAGAGGGTCATTGCAGCTCGTCTAAGGGCAGTGTTCTGTCTAGAAGTAACAAGTTAGAATACATTACTGTTTATCATCATCATCATTACTATTTTTTTACTTCTGTCATAATCAAACAGATATAAACACAGATGGCACCTTTTCACGGAAGGGGTAAGGAGCCACGCTGTGTACATACACCTGACAGCAACAACCTGAAACCTGATGCTGTGTCTGGTTTGTTCTTTCATTTTCATCCCAGTGTGACACCAAAGGGGTATACAGAATGGGACTGTCTTTTAGGAGAAGGGTGAAGCAGGCATGCTGTGTATGTGTGTGGCAGCATCTGTTCCTTCATTTTCATCATAACATAATACCAGAGCGAAAAAAAATATGGTGACATTTTTGGGGGGGCGGTAGGAGGCAAGGATCTATTCCCAGACACAATTTGTGTGTTCTTACATTTTTCTTGTCAGTTTACTGGAAAATACTATTTTATTAGCTTTCAGCATTTTGCCATGGCTAGAAATTATTTCTTCCTTGAAAGAAAAAAAACCTGGATTTCTTTTATAAGCATTTTTTTTTCAATTAATCATTACTAGGCTATCAGCCCTAGAGCCATTTTAAGTCTAGCCAAACTCGCCCAAAATTTACCTTAAATATTGCCATCAAGAGGCTTTCAAGATGGCAGCACACTGAGTAACAGCTTAATTCTAACTCTCCTAGCGTGAAAACAGAAACTCAGCAGAGGAGGTCACTGGACTTTCATGTTTTTTTTTTTTTTAAAACATCTTTATTGCTTAATCATTTGTGACTTAGGCAAATTTACATTTATATAAAACTAATCAAACTGCATTAACAAGTTCATGTTTACAAACATTATAGTTCACATATATTGCTATATATCATATACCTAAGCAACATTACATAAATTATTCAATTCCTGCCCCCCTTTATTTTTTTAAACAAGAAACATCTTTAATAAATCATTACTTACAACATAGGCAATCATACATTTATATAAATGAAAATGTTTATAAAATAGGATCATACGAAATTACTAGGCTATCAAGCCGGCGATCATTTTAAGCCTAGTCATTTCAACTCAATGTTAATACCATAGAAGTGCTAGTCAATACCAAAGATTGCATTTAGGAATGACTGCCAATGTCCAGGAGGGTTGTGGGCACCATCCTCAATAAGAATTTACAGTACCTCATCCACTCATGCAGGTTCCTCTTGAACAGTGTCATAGAGCTGCTCTGTTTCACATGAATTGGTAGCCCATTCTGAAGACGTGGCAGTCTCTGGAAGATATATCTGTCCCTCGAGCATGTCCTGCTCAAGTAGCAGGCCACATGCAAGTCCCTGGAACAGGTATAGCCCTAGACCCATTTGATTTAATGATATGCAAGTTCATAAGGTTTGGGTCTTGGATTGCTTTGTAGGTCAGGCATTAAGTCTTCCCTAAGAAGTCTATATGGCACACAGTATAGTGAAAGGGACTTTAATCGGTCTGTGTAAGGCACATGCTGGAGCCCCTTGATCTTGTTTGTTAGAAATTTCTGAGGTCTCTCTACTTCCTGCAGGTGCTTAAAATGGTACATGCTGAATGGAGCAATAAAGTCAATTATGGGCCGGATAAGTGCTGAGTATAGTGGTTATAACTTCTTTTGCTCTCAAGGCAATGCCTTAATTAATCAAGTGTGCTACGTGGAAAGCCTTCCTTACTATGGGAGACACGTGAGGGTGGAAGTCAGCAGTCAAGCTGTGATCCCAGGTCCCTTACCACTTCATTGTTACTTAGGGTAATGTTGATTTGATGGTGTGAAGGGACATTGTTTATGTCGACGGGAATGATGATGCATTTCTCTGCATTCAGTTTGAGACTGTGACTAATACACCAGACACTGGTCTACTTGAGACTCTCCTGGAGTATACTAACATAATTTGGGGATTCAATGACTGCACCTAGTTTGTACTAGTCTGCAAACTTGGTCAGCCACAACCCCTTAGTTTGGACCTGGACTTCTGAGAAGTATATAACAAACAAAAGGGAGCCCAGCAATGACCTCTGTGGCACCCCACTGGTAAAAGGTCTGCTGATTGATGTGGAGTCACCCACTTTGATAGTGTGTGTCCGGTTTGTGAGCCAGTTGACAACCCATCTTACAACGAAGGGGTTTACATTCAGTTGCTAAGTTTATCAGTAATGCCTGAATGTGGGATTGTGTCGAAAGCCTTTGCCAAGTCAAGGTATGCTGTGTGCAGAGATATGCCCTCATCAATTGCCTTGGTCACACTTTCAAAAAATCCACCAGATTTAACAGGCAGAATCTGCCCTTCATGAAGCCGAATTGGGTAGAATCCAGGGTTGGGAGGTCACCTACACCTTTATTTATTTGGTCCATAATGATACATTCTATGGCCATATGGATGAGGCTTGTCAGGCTTACGGGTCTATAATTCCCTGGGTCTATTGCTAGGCCACCTTTGTGGAGAGGAATAACTGTAGCGTTTCTCCATTATGCAGGAACAAAGTCTGTGGTTAGACTATGACTGAAAAGGGTACCTAGTGGTGATGCTAGTTCATGTTTTTGCCTGTTTATAAGACTGCCTAGAATGTCATTTGGTCCCACAGAGGCTGTTTTTGTCCTGGACAGGGCTTGAGGACCTGCTCTTCAGATATGTAGGGTGGGGGTGGGGGAATTTGGGGGAGGGCTTGTTGTAAGTTAGTAGGGGATAAGGGAGTGAAAGTTTCACCAAACCTATCCAACTAGCATGTTTGCTATCTCGGTGGGGTCAGTGTGTGTGTAATACCACTGGCCGCTAGTTCTGCACATGCTTGGGTCCTACACTTTAGGTTACACACATAGCTGTAAAAGGGCTTATGGTTATCCTTGGCAGTACTTGTTAGGTTTCTCTCAAAGGAGCTCTTGGAGGATTTGACAAGTTGTCTTGTTTGCCTGTTGAGGCTGAGGAGGGTGCTTTTCCATTGTTGGAACCTTGCCTTTCTTTTCTTGGACAGCAACTTTTTGCGTTTATTGTAGAGTTTCTTGATGCTGGATGTCCACCATGGCAGATTCTTTTTACCTGGGGCTCTGGCTTTGAATCTTTCTGGTATGGACAATTTTATACACTTATGCAAGTGATTGTACAGGGCTTTAGTGCAAGCTTCAGCATAGTTACCACTTTCAGCTTGGGGTGGGGCTTGGAATGCATTTATACCTTCACTTAGGAGGGTATAATCTGCCTTGGTGAAGTGTTTTAGTCTGATTTCACCCTTTGTAAGTTCTGGTGTTAGTGTCAGTTCAAAGGTCACTGATTTGTGATCAGTTTTATCTAATGAGGGTCCAACAGTTGCAGCAGTGCACCCTGTTTGACATATTGATGAGGACCAGATCTAGAATGTTTGTTCCTCTTGTTGGGGTATGGACAATTTGTCCCAGGGCATGAGAATTCACATAGACAAGGAACTTCTGTGCTAGTGAGTATGGGCTAGAGTAGGTTTCCTTGTTGATGGGGGGATAATTGAAACCCCCCATAACCAGTGTGTTTGGCAAAATTTGGATTGTCTTCAGTTTGGTTAAGTAGGTTTTGTGGATGTTGTGACCCATGCAGGGGGACCTATAACTGGCTAAGACTTGAATGGGGGTCTTGCATCTTACTCACCATAACCTGAACCTGCAATAACTCCATGGAGATGTCCAGAAATAGATGGGAGGTGAATATATCTCAAATATAGATTGAAACACCGCCTCCTTTGGTTTTCACTTTGCAGTCTAAAGGTGTGGAAGGCAGTGAAGCCTTGTAGGGCCAGGGTACTCTCTGAGGCCTTAAACCAGGTTTTTGTGACTGCACAGACAGCTACAACTTCTACTGACTGAAGTGATTCCAGCGAGTGCAGTTTTTGGTTTAAGCTCCTAACATTTAACAGCATGACCCTTATTTTGTTCTGACTGGTTAATTTCACGTTAGTAATGTTGTTTTTGAGACCTTGCCTAAAAAGGCATCTATGGGAGAGGCAAGAGCATTTGCCAGCAGCTGAAAGCCTAGGGATGCCAGGTGCAAACAATCTCTGGCAAAGCAGCAATGTTTGTCGACCATGGCTTCCCAAGCTGACAGGAACTGGATCCCCTTTGAATGACACCAAAAACTGACCCAATTATTGAAATCAGTTATTTTTTTTGTTTACACTGTGGCATCACATTCTAGGTAAGGGTAGTATGCTGCTCAAGGCTAGGGACATACCTGCCTGGGAAACATACTCAGACAGCTCAACCATGTCTCTCTTCATATAGTCCAATGAGGTATAGCTCAGATTATTCACACCAACATGAACTATGACAGAGTTATAATGGTACTTGTTGTTGAGAGACCTGAGTGCATGCGTGATATGATGAATCCTGGCACTGGACAAGTAGTTGACCGTGACTTTTTCCTTGTCCAACTTGTTCAGTGGGACATCCATATGTCTCACTATTGAGTCACCAATGACAAGAAAACTTGATTTTTGAGTGTTATCCCTTACAGGCTTGGTGGGTAAGCCACTGGTGTTGCTGTGTGTCATGGGTGCCGTGGGGACTGTGTTAGCTGTGGTTAAAAACAAACCACACAGACACAATTTTAGTTGCAAGCATTTGACATCACAAACCATACTTGACAAACTTCAAAATGTAAACATTATACATCACTTATATTCTACCCAATCATTTTCAGTCAAACATTACATAGCTCATTTAAGTCCTGCCTTCTTTTAAAACTCATTCCTCTCCTGCATGTATTGTTCCCACGATTCCCATATTTCCCATGTAGTTTGCTCCTACCCTCTTCCAAAGATCTCAGTTCCAGTTGTTTTAGCTCTGTTACTATATTTACTACTTCTAGTATAGTTGGTTTACATTTTAATTTCCATTTTCTAGTAATTACTGTTTTGGCAACCACCACAACTGGACATAAGGCCTTACCATGTCTAGGCAATTCAGATTCTGTATCATAGCTCAGAAAAATCATATCCCTTGGCACACCAATCTGCCCACTCAGCATCTCCGATGGAACATCCTGCTAGGAATCCTTAAAGGTATGCCAACTCACCACACTCCCAGAAAATATGTTCCCAATTACCTCTTTCTTCCACGTCATACCTCCAACATTTACTGTCTACCGGAGGAAAAATTCTCTGGGGTCTACTTGAGGTATAAAAATATATATGTAGACATTTCCAAGCAAAAATCTTAAATCTTTTAGATTTTGTTGCATATTTAGAAAACATACATACAGTATATCCTCCCATTGTTTCTTTGTGAATTGCTTCTTGAATCTCTCTTCCCAACCCTTTCTAACCTCCTCTGATTGATTCTTATAGTTATCATGCAAGATTTTATATGGTCTACTAATTATTCCTGTGTGTGCCTTCTTTGAAGGTTGGGTGCTGGGCTGGCAACTCGACACCATAAAAATTCACTACCAATCTTTAGCGGACTGGAGTTCTGCTGTGGCGACCCCTAACCGGGAAAAGACTCTCTCTCTCTCTCTCTCTCTCTATATATATATATATATATATATATATATATATATATATATATATATATATATATATACACTAATTATTCTATTTTTAACAGCAGCTTCTGTTCTAGACTCTAGGAACCCCCTTATTTCTTTCTCTTTGATTATACTCCGATATCAATCCTTGATAGGGAAGGCAATCTGTAACCTGCAGTCCAAATAAATTATTGGCATTTTCCCATTAAATTATCTTTCCCTCACTAGTTATTTGCTCACTGGTTCCTTTGCCAGTTTTCTCCAATAAATTCCAACCCCCTCTTGCCTATTGTCTATATCCCTAATTGCAGTCATCCCTACTGGTAAAAATCTCCTTTCTCCATTTCCATGTTGGCTTAGTTTTTAGGAAACTTTCCGCTACTTTATAGATAAAATATTCTGCATGATTATTGTTATTCTCATTGATTATTTTTTTCTCATTAAAGAACTGCATAGAAAATCCCAGTCTTTCCTTGTTTCTTTAGCTTCACCCTGTTTCATAGTCATCCCTTTCCATTTTGAATTATAGTTTTCTGCTTCTGCTATGCATAGGAGCCTTAACTGTGTAACTCTAAAATACCCCTTTAAATTGTGTAATCCCAATCCGGCCTGTTCTACTGGAAGAATCAGCTTATCCCACTCGGCTCTTGTCATCTTCCCCTCCCAGATAAATTCCTTCAGTTCTTTATTAATTGCTATCCACAACTTCTCCTCTGGTTGATAAAAATGTCTGACTTGTGTTTAAGACTAATGGGACTAAAAACATTTTAACTACTTGTATCTTACTATCCTATATCCAAATAACAAAGCTTCCATTTTCTCAGTTTTTGTGTTACCTTTTGTTTAGTCTCTTCCCACATATCCTTAGTTGCCACACCAGAATAATTTTTCATCCATATTCCTAAATACTTAATTTTATCATGTCCCCATAAATATGGATATTGCTGAATCATTTCATGTGTGGGTACATAATTTTCCAGTATTGCTTTTGTTTTAGCTTCATTAATTTTTTATCCGAAAAAGATTTGAAACTATTTCAAAATGTTTCACAACACTGTCATTTCTCTTTCTGGTTTTGCCAGGTATAAAATTATATAGTCTGCAAATACAGCCAGATTTTCTTGACTACCATCCCAATTATATCCTTGAATTTCTGAGTCCTTTATTTTCTTTGCCAATGGTTCTGAATATAATGCAAATAAAGTAAAAAGAGGGCACACCTGCCTGGTTCCTCTGCTCAAGCAGAAATTATCACAGAGGATCTCACCCACTAACTTTTGCCTCCGATCCCTCATATATCCTCCTAGTCAACCTTATATTTTTTCAGGAAATGCAAATGCTTTCATTGCCCTGCTCAAAGTCTCAGCTTACTCTGTCAAATGCTTTTTCTGCATCAAGACCCACCACCAGCAATGGTATTTTCTTACATTCTGCTTCCCTCTGGATCATCAGTTTTCTGTTAATGTTGTCAAAGGTTTGCCTCCCCTCACAAAACCACACTGACTCATATCTATCAATTTTGGCATTATTTTTGCCATTCTTTTAGCCATTATAGACATGAACACTCTATAATCATGGTTTACTGCTGAAATTGTATGAAGCTGGATATGATGGATCTTTACCCTCTTTACATTACTGTTACCACTGCTTTCTTCCAGGATGTTGATACTACTCCTCTTAAAATACTGTTAAATAAAACCTTCCAGATCAGTTTTTTTTCCCTCCTAGCTTCCAAACTCCCACAGGAATAACATCTATTCCTGTGGACTTTCCTGTAGATTGGTTAAACATCACAATTCTTATCTCATCTCCTCCCCTCCTATCTCAAACATTAGTAATTCAGCCTCATCTACCTCTAACCTTGGCAAATTCAATTATTTCATAAACATTTCCATTTGTCGCTTTTCTTGATTTCCATATTTCTCTGATTTATACAGATTTACATAGAATTTCCAAAATATTTCTAATACCACTACAGGATCTCTTGTTACAGGCTTCCAAAGGTTAGTGACAGCCCTTTCTACTTTCTGTTGCCTGAGTTGTTGTGCTCTGGTGTTATTATCAAGGTATTCCCTTATTTTCTGCTTAGCATTCTGCAGTTGATAGTCTTCTTGTTCTGTGAGATTCCCCCTATTCTGTAATACTTTAACATCTGTCAGTCCCTCTAAATAATTCTCGTTACATCTTAACCATAGCTCCCTTTATTTTATTTCCACCCTATTTTTAAACACTGCATTAAGTTTAGCCCACTCCCTAGCTATATTTTCAGAAGTAATTTTTAGCCTCTGGAATAACTTCTGACTATTCTCCACTATCCATTCCTTAAATTAGTCTCTTTTCAAAACATAGGTCAGAAAGAGTCAGTGTCTCATTTTCATTTCATTACCCTGTGTTTTTATTTTAGGGGGACTCTAAAGTATATGCCCTACTTTAGGTAATGTTTGGAAAAAACACTTAAGGGAAGGGAAGAGGAGGGAGAAAGTTAACTAAGTAAAACAAAATTGTTCTTAATACCATTATTATAGTGTATGACTTTCTTTGCATACTATAAAGTAAAGTTTTCTCAGTTTTTAAGTGCACTGGGGATACTATTGTAAGCAGGTGCTCCTGTTTTGTTTTTCTTTCTCCCTACTTCTCTCTTTCTCCTTGTTCAGTTTTAAGAAATGTAAGCACTGCAATGTTAAAAAGTCAGGTTAAAACAGAATGAAAAAAGATAAATGAATGTACTTTTTCACATTCTTCCAAAGGGATTAAGGCCCACAGCTTGATCTAGTAACAAATTTAAAGAGAAAGCAAGTAAATGAAAATATAACACTTTTTCTAGCAAATAAATGTAGGCTTAGTAGCAATTCTGTATCTGGTCCTCATGTACTCATGGAGACAATCTGATAAACAAAAATTGGCTACAATCTGATAAAGAGCAATTGGTTCAAAAAAGGAGAAATTGGCTAGGAGATAATGTTCTCTGAAAGCATTCATGTGTTCTCACAGCTGGGAAAGCTTTAAAGATAACACAACCAGGCAGCACTTAGTAGAAGCACAGACCGCACCATGCGCCTTAGCATGGATAACCTTTCTTTTAGGTGAACTCTAGTCTGTGAGTGTGGCTGTCAGTTTGGGACATTTGCTCCTATTAGGAGCATAAAACTTCAATATTTGAAGTAGTACATAGTTTTGTGTATTAGTGTTAAGTTAATAGGTTTTAAGGGGTACTGTAGTGTTTTTTGAAGGCTTTCAATAAAACAAAAACGTTTTGTAAGATATGACATAGCTTCAGATGAATATGACAAGAAACAACTGTATAAAAGTTCAACCTGTCAAACATAACAGAAAACCTGGAAACAGACATACAACAAAAAAGCTGTTATCCATAAAATGTGGGAATAACTTTTTAATACAATGATGCCTTCTGTAATCTCTTTAAATGTCAATGGTCTCACAAATAAATAGAAACATTAAATAGCAGTGAACTATATTAAAACATGGAGAGTGCAAACAGCTATGCTACAGCAGACACACTTTGAAAGAATTGAGCATGTACATTTGATAAAGGAAGGTTTTCTGGATGGTTATTCAGCACAATACCCGAGACAAAAGATGAGTATTTACATGAATTGCAATAGGAGCTCCAATAATGATAGAACAGGATAAAAAAAGATAATGGTAGATATGTAGTACTAAGGGGCTACTGGTAAGGGAGGAGGATTATATTGGTATATTTATATTCCACCTAAAACTGCTATAATAGAGCATATGACAATTCTGCGAGAAATACTTGGCTTTCAGCAAGGAATATTACTTATGGGTGGGGACTGGAATTTGATCTGCAGCACTGAAAATGTGATGGGGAGGCCAGAAGGGAAAGTATAACAAAAGAGGGTAGACTTTTGAAGAAATTTATGAAAACATTTGGCATGGAAGATGCAACTTCAGTACTAGGAGTTCAAAGTGAATTTGCACATTATTCTCCAAGATAAAAAAAAAAAAACTGGGCTAGGCTAGACAGAATTTACATTTCACAGGAACATGTGCATTTAATTGAAGGTCTTGATATGCACCCAATAACTATTTCAGATCATGCACCAATAATAAATAAAATAAAAAACACAGGGAAATGAAATAAAAATGAGAGACTGGCACTTTCCCACCTCTCTGTTGAAAAGGGAGGAATTTCAGGAATGGTTAGTGAAAATTATTCAGGACCTATTAGAAAAGATAGAAATTCCTTCTAAAAATATAGCTAGGGAGTGGGATAAAATTAAAGTGGAGTTTAAAAATAGGGTGGAAATAAAGAGATACAGTCAAGAAGTAACAAGAATTATTTAGACAGACTGACAAATGCTGAAGAATTGCAGATTAGGGGGAATCTCACAAAAGAGGAGGAACAATTGCAGAAAGCTAAATAGAAAATAAGGGATTACATCAATAACATGCATGAATTTATAAAGATTGCTATTAAGCAACTGTTTTTTTATAACAACTCTAGAGCAAAAAAACTTTTAGCACAACAACTCAAGCAACAGAGTAGAAAGTGATGTCACCAAGCTTAGGGAGCTCATAACAATGAAGGTAACAAGAGATCCTGTAGAGGCATTACAAATATTTCAGAAATTCTATGAAAGTCTGTTTAAAGAAAAGAAATATTGAAATCAAGAAAAGGTGCAAAAGGAAATATTTATGGAATAAGTAAATATGCCAAGGTTAGAGGTAGATGAGGCTCAACTACTAACAGTTAGGATAGGAGGAAATGAGATAAAAATGGTGATATATAACCAATTTACAGGACAGTACCCAGGAATAGACAATAGTTCTATGGACGTTTGGATGCTAGGATGGAAAAAAATGATAAATATCTGGAAGGTTTTGTTTAACAGTATTTTAAGAGAAGGAAAAGTACCAACATCCGTGAAGAAAGCAGTGGTAGCTGTAATACCTAAAAAGGGTAAAGATCCATCAGATCCAGTTTCATGCAGGCCCATTTCAATACTAAACCATGATTATAAAGTGTTTATTTCTGCAATAGCTAAAAGAATGGCAAAAATGATGCCACAATTGATAGACATGGGTCAATTTGGCTTTGTGGTGGGGAGGCAAACACTTAACATTAACAGAACACTGACATTCTGGAAGGAAAGAGAATGTAAGAAAATACCATTGTTGTTGGTGGGGCTTGATGCAAAGAAAGCATCTGACAGAGTAAGCTAGCATTTGGCAGAGTATGCTATGACTTTATGAGCAGGGCAATGGAAGCATTTGCATTTCCTGCAAAAATTATAAGGTTGATTAGGAGGATATATGAAGGATTGGAGTAGAAATTTAAAGTGGTTGGGCTCCTCTCCAATAATTTCTGTTTGAACAGAGGAACCAGACAGGGGTGTCTTCTTTCCCCTTTGTTATTTGCATTACATTAAGAACCACTGGCAAAGAAGATAAGGGACTCAGAAATTCAAGGATATAATTGGTATGTTAAGTCAAGAAAAGCTGGTTCTGTTTGCAGATACTATTTTTATATGTGGCAAAATCAAAAAAGGACATTACAGTGTTGTGGAACATTTTGAGACTGTTTCAGATCTTTTTGGGATACAAAATTAATGAAGCTAAAACAAAGGCCATATCCATATTTATGGGGACATGATAAAATGAAGTATTTAGGACTATGGGTTAAAATGATTCCAGTGTGGCAGCTAAGGATATGTGGGAAAGAGATTAAACAAAACAATGCAAAAACTGAGAAATTGGAAGCTCTGTTATATGGATATGGAAGTAAGAAAAAGCATTTAAAATGTTTTTAGTCCCTTTACTCTTATACACAGGTCAGGCATATTTTTATCAAACAGAGGAAAAGTTATGGATAACAATTAAGAGCTGAAGGATTTTATCTGGGAGGGGAAGACAGCAAGAGTCAAGTGGGATAAGCCGATTCTTCCAAAAGAACATGGTGGATTGGGATTACCCGATTTGAAGGAGTATTTCAAAGATAGACAGTTAAGGCTCCTACACACAGCACAAGCAGAAACCTATAATTCAAAGTGGAAAGGGATGATGATGAAATGGGGAAGCTCAAGAAACAAGGAGAGACTGGGGATTTTGGAAGCAGACATTCAAGGAGAACAATAGTCATACAGAATATTATATTCATAAGGTAGCAGAAAGTATTCTAAAAACTAAGCCAACACAGGAATGGAGGAAGGAGATTCCGCCAAT
Source organism: Protopterus annectens (assembly GCF_019279795.1). NCBI lineage: Eukaryota > Metazoa > Chordata > Ceratodontiformes > Protopteridae > Protopterus > Protopterus annectens. The sequence continues at coordinate 1,119,711,075 of NC_056741.1, read as the reverse complement.
AGGGATGACTTCAATTAGGGATATAGATAATAGGCAAGAGGGGGCTGGAATTTATTGGAGAAAACTGGCAAAGGAACCAAGGTATTGGGAGCAAATAACTAGAGAGGGAAAGGTAACAGAATGGGAAGATGCCAAAACTTTATTTGGACTGCAGGTTAGAGAATGCTTTCCCTAGTAAGGATTGATAAAGTATAGGCAAAGATAAATAAATAGGGGTGTCCTAAAAGAAAGACCAGCACTGGTAGAGTTTTTAGTAGACTTTAGAACAAAAGCTGCCATTAAAAACAGAATAATTAGTACAGCATATATCTATTGCATGATAACTATAATAATCAATCAGAGGAGGTTAGAAAAGATTGGAAGAGAGACTGGATAAGCAATTCACAAACAATTGGAGGACATATGTATGTCTCCAAAATATACAACAAAATCTAGAAGATTTAGGATTTTTGCTTGGAAATGTTTACATAGATATTTTTATATCCCAAGTAGACTAGAGAGAATTTTTCCTCAGGTACACAGCAAATGCTGGAGGTGTGATGCTGAAGAAAGAGGTAATTAGGAACATATTTTCTGGAAGTGTAATGAGTTGGCAGACTAAAGATTCCCTGCAGACTACTCTGTTGGAGATTCTGACTAAGCAAATTAGTATATCTAGGGAAATGATTCCTCTGAGCTATGATACAGAATTGGAACTGCCTAGACATAGAAAAGGCATTGCTAACTAATTATGGTGGCTGCCAAAAAGGCAATTACTAGGAAAATGGAAATCAAAGTCTAAACCAACTGTACTAGAAGTAGTGAATATAGTAACAGATAAAACATCTAGAATTGTGATCTTTAAAAAAGGGTAGAAGGAAATTACATACAAAAACATTGGCAATTGTGGGAACAATACATACAGAGGAGGAATGAGGTTTAAAAGAAAGCAGGACTTGAATGAGCGATATAATGATTGACTGACAATGACTGGGTAGATCATTAACCATGTATAACATTTGCAGCTAAGACTGTGTGAATACAGTTTGTGATGTAAAATGCTTTCAGCTTGAATTATGTCAATATGGCTCGTTTTCATTTATATAAATGTATGATTGCCTATGTCGTAAGTGATGATTTAATGCAGATGTTTCTTGTTTATATAAAAGAGAAGGCAGAAATTGAATAATGCAAGGTTTCTTAGACTATATGGTATATAAGAATATATGTGATGTATAATGTTTGTAAATGTAAACTTGTTAATATGGTTTGATTACTTTTACATTAAATATAAACATAGTTTGCCTACGTCACTAGTGATAATTCAATGAAGATGTTAAAAAGCAAAAAAATAAGTAAAATATTGCTGACAAATCCTTAATACCTGAAGGAATTTTACAAGCTACAATATAGGCTAGATCAAAAGGTTAGAAATAGCACCTAGAACATCATACTTTGTGTGGGGGGGGGGTATTAGTCCCTAGATGCCCTAGTTTCATTATATTTTCCTCTACAATTATTACAGTACAATTTTAATCAGACAGCAAGTGTTAAAAGGATGATGCTGGAAAAACTGAATAGTAAAACAAAGTGTGTGAACACAACAAAAAAAGTAACATGGATGGCGGGGGGGGGGGGGGGGCTGAAATGAATGGACCTCTGTGTGCCTGGCTGCTATGTTGTACTACAGACAACTGCTAGTGCTGCATATTGCCATTTGTGCGAATGGAGCCTGTGTGGCATAAAGGGATGAATATATCAGCAATGGTGTGAATGGCTACCATGATGTGGCAGAGGGGCTTCTTACAGTACTCCATTGGAAACATTTTCTTGCAGCCATCATTCAGACTCTGAATACAAAGCATCAATGTAACCAAAAACAGTCTGCATGACATGAAACAAGTACTCCCCTCTCTGTTATAGTAGTTCAGGAAAAACACAGGAAGATGGATAGTTTGAATAAGGGTAAAATCTAAGACAGTCTTGAGCATAAAGGATGTGTATGTTCAAAGTGACCGCCTTTCTTTGTGAAAGACTAGATATGGTAGTTTGGAAGAAAGGTTGTGTAACTCTAAAATGCTTCTTGCAAAGGTGACAGATACCGGAAATATGGTCTTCCAGGAAAGAAATTTCAAATCAGAAAAAGAAACTGGTTTAAAACATGGTTGGAGTGACAGATTCAACATCTCTAGGACCAGAATGATATCTCTTGGAGGGTTAGTATCCTTAAAAGAAGGTTGTAAGGTACCATACAGGAAGGCTTTATAGACATTTTGTGCTGCTAAAGAATAAAATCCTTTATGAAAATTGGAAATGGTAGCCAAATTAACTTTTACAGTAAAGTAACTGGAACTGGATTCAAAAAGAGAAGAAAACTGTAAAACTGATGGAAATGCAGTACAGAAATGATCTAATGCATGATAAGCCCACAATGAATATTTTCCATATAATTTTGCAGTGTTTGCAGGTAGTGTCCTCCTGTGAATCTGTGAGAATCTGGACCACAATGGTAGCATAACCTGTATCTTAGGCCATCATAAGAATTGGAAAAAACATGATGTTAACTTGAGGGGTTGGATGTCTGGGTGAGGCTTGATAGATGGATAGGAAAAGAGCCACACCTATGTTCTTCTATTGTTCCCCTTGAAAACTGTTTTGCCAGTATCTCTTCCCAATTTTTTCTAATCTCCACTGATTGTTTTTTTATAGCCGTTATGCATTATTTTATATGCCCAAGTAATTATGCAATATTTTATATGCTCAAGTAATTATCCTTTTTTTTTGAAACAGCACCTTCTGTTCCAGATTTGATTAAAAACTGTACAACACCATGTCTTTCACTTCGGACGCCCCTATCCCCATCTCTGTCTATATTCTGATATCAATCCCTGATAGGGAAGGTGGTCTCTAACTTGCAGTCCAAATTTCATCTTGGCCACATTTCACTCTGTTACTATTCCTTCTCTAGTTATTTGCTTCCAGTATCTTGGTTCCTTTGCCAGTTATAACAAGTAAATTCCAAACCACCTCTTGCTTATTTTCTGTACCCTACGTGCAGTCATACCTACTGGCAAGACTCTCCTTTCTTTATTTCTGTGTTGGCCTAGTTTTTGGAATACTTTCTGTAACTTTGAGTATAATAGTCTGTACGGTTATTATTCTCCTCAAGGATCTGCAACTAAAATCCCACTCTCTCCTTATTTCTTGAACATCCCCACTTCATCATCCCTTTCCATTCTGAATTATAACCTTCTGTTATGTATATGAGCCTTAAATGTGAAGCTCAAAATATCCCTTCAAATCAGGTAATCCTAAACCACACTTCTACTGCAAGGATTAATTTATCCCGCTTAACTCTTGCTCTCTTTCCCTCCCAGACAAATTCATTCAACTCTTTATGAATTATTATGCACAACTTCTCCTCTAAAATATGTATATATATCAATAAACAAGGGCGTCCACTTTCTCAGTTTCTGTATTAGCTTTTGTTTTGTCTCTTCCCAGATATCCTCAGCTGCTATAACAGAAGCTTTTTTATTTCATGCTCCTAAATACTTCATCTTATTTCCCCCATAAATATGGGTACTGCTGAACCAATTTGTGTTTGGGCACACAGTTTACGACTATTGCCTTTGTTTTAGCTTATTAATGTTACATACTTAAAAAGATGTAAAAAATGTCTCAAAATGTCCTACAGACTGAGACCTGCTTTTTTGGATTTATCAAGTACAAGATACCATCTGCAAATAAATTCAACTTTTCTTAATTACTATAAATTCAACTTTTCTTGATTACTATACCAATTATGTCTTTGAATTTCTGACTCCCTTATTTTCTTTCCAAATGGCTCTAAACATAAAGCAAATAAAGGGGAAAGAGTGCAGCCCTGCCTAGTTCCAATGTTCAAATACAACATATCTGAGAGGTACCCTCCTACTTTAATTCTTGCTTCTGATCTTTCATGCATCCTCCTAATTAACCTTATTACTGTATCAATGAATGCAAATGCTTCCATTAGCCTACTCATAAAACCAAAACTTACACTGTCAATTCTATTGTCAATTCAGTTCAAAAAGAGAAATTATTTCTCTGCATCAAGACCTACCAGCAACAGCAGTATTTTCTTACTTTCTGCTTCCCTCTGGATCATCACTGTTCTATTAATGTTGCAAATGTTTGCCTCTCCTTCACAAAACCACACTGATCCATATCTATCAGTTTTTGTAACACCTTTGCCATTTTTTAGCTAGTGTAGACATAAATCATTTATATTCATTCTTTAAAACTGAAATGGGTCTATAAGAAGCTGTGTCTGACAGGCCTTTACCCCTTCCTGGTAATCGAGCCACCACTGCTTTTTCCCCTTTCCCTTCTTACAAATTACTATTAAAAAATCTTCCAAAGCTTTATAACTTTCTTCCCTCCTAACTTCAAACTTCCACAAGAATTACATCTGTTCCTGGGGACTTCGTTGCAGAATGATTATACATCACCATTTCACCTCATCTCCACTTATCTTAACTATTAATTGTTCAGCCTGATCTTTCTCTAACCTTAGCATAATTAAGTATTCTATAAACCACTTGTGCTCCTTTTAACACCTTCACTGAATTATCACTTGACACATAGGCAAATTTACATTTATACAAAAGTAATCAAATTGTATTAACAAATTAACATTAAAAACACTATACTTCACATATATCGCTATATATCATACAACTAAGCAACAATAAATTACAGTAGACTCCCTCTTATTTGGTCTCTCTGGGATGGGCCTTAGGCTGGATAAACGAATGAGAAGTTATGTACCTACCATAACGTTCCATGTTAGTTGCCTTCTTCTCGCCTTCTTTCTTGCTGGATGGGTTCGGAGCCGACCCTCGGCTCCGACTCGGCCTATACTAAATCTCGAGAGCTATTTATACCGGCTCGAGGCTACCCTCTATCCCACAATGCTAGGCGCTAACTACCCAGATCTCGTTTGATAGCTGAAACCATAGCAGTTCTGCTCTCCAACAAAAGGAGGGGAGGAAACCTCACTCAAAAGTCACCTAGACCTATAGCTACCAGAAGGGATAGCCTAGGGGGCAAACTGAGGCAAGAAGAAGATCCCCAAGGATCCTAGGTCTGTCCAGGCTAGGGGGTTGGGGGGTGGGACGCAAGAAAAAAGGCGAGAAGAAGACAACTAACATGGAACGTTATGGTAGGTACATAACTTCTCAATGTTAAGTTGTCAATCTCACCTTCATTCTTGCTGGATGGGACCGCGTCCCTAGCACCTTCACCCTGGGTGGCTCATCGGAACAGACTCTTGAGAACGGTGGAACCAAAATTAGCCCGGCTTCGGGAGGCCATGTCTAATTTGTAATGAGAGATAAAAGGTATGAGGAGAGGCCCAAGTGGCTGCCACACAAATGGAATCTATTGGTAATCTAGCCTGAAAAGCTATTGAGGTGGCTAATGCTCTGGTTGATTGAGCCCTTGACGGTAGCTTCTGGCGTCTGAGTTGATAGATGAAAGTGATCACAGATGCCAGCCATCTAGAAAGGGCTACTTTGGAAACTGGAAGGCCTTTCTTGCCTGCTGCATAAGATAGGAAGAGCTGCTCAGATTTCCTAACTTGCTTGGTTCTATCCAAATAGTAACAGAGTTGACGATGAACGTCCAGAAAATGCAGTTTTTGTTCCGCTCTGTTGGAGTAGTTGGGGAAGAAAACTGGAAGATCGATAGTCTGGTTTAGGTTCGCTTCAGAAGAAACCTTGGGTAAAAAGGATGGATTATTCCTGAGGGACACTCTGTTTTTATGGAAAACTAGATAAGGTGGACGAATGCAAAGGGCCTGAAGTTCTGATACTCTTCTCGCAGATGTTATGGCGACCAGAAAAAGAGTTTTCCAAGATAGCAATTTCAGGGAGCAGGAAGCTGCAGGTTCAAAGGGGGGAAGAATCAAGGAGGTTTGAACCAAATTTAAGTCCCACTGCAGTTGGGGGTCCCTGATTGGGGGCTTAAGCAAAAAGATACCTTTAAGAAAGGTTTTACAAAGCTTATGGGACATGATACTGGAGTCCGAAAAGTCTGCATGAAAGTTCGAAATAGCCGCTAACTGTACTCTGATGGTGGAGGAAGAAGACCCTGAGTGAAACAATTCAGCTAGGAAGTCTAGGACTGATTGTATAGGAGCAATAAAAGGATCTATATTTCTAGCTCCTGCCCAGAAGGAAAAACACTTCCACTTGCTGGCGTAAATCGTCCTGGTGGATGACTTTAGGGAAGCTATAAGTATGTCACGCACAGAATGGGAAATAAGGGGAAGCCTGGCTAGGGTTGGAATTGGAGCAACCAAGCTGTGAGGTTGAGAGATTGGAGGGAGTGGTGCAGCTGTCCCGACTGATGGGTCAAGAGATCTTGCACTGGGTCCAGATGCCAGGGCTGCCCCAAGAGGTAACGATGCAGGAACGGAAACCATATCTGACGAGGCCAGTAAGGAGCAATGAGGATCATGGTGGCTCTCACAGCGGTAGCTTTCTGAATCAATTGAGTGATTAATGGAAAGGGGGGAAAGGCATACAGAAATCCCCGGGGCCAATCGTGGACTAGAGTGTCTCTGGGGGGTGGCTGGGAAGAGGGAAGAGAGTGAAGAAGTCGTGGCACTTGATGTTTTGAGGTGTTACAAAAAGGTCGCAGCAAGGTCGACCCCATCTCTGAAATATTTCTTCCACTACTGTTTGTTTGAGAGACCACTCGTGTGGCATGAGAATGGCTCTGCTCAACCTGTCCGCTATGATGTTGGACTTCCTGGGGATGTGCATTGCTATCAGGAACCGCTGAGAGGAGATCGCCCACTGCCAAAGTCTGAGAGCCTCTCGACACAAGGGATAGGACTTGGTTCCGCCCTGCTTGTTGATGTACCACACTACGGACATAGTGTCCGTCTGAACTGCAATAGTCCCGATAGGAAAAGAGTCCTGAAGGGCTTGCAACGTTAAAAGTACTGCTCTCATCTCCAAGACATTTATGTGCAGGTGGCACTCGAAAGGTTGCCATGTGCCCTGGACCGTCCTGCCCTGAAAATGCCCCCCCCACCCGATCAGGGAGGCATCCGTTGTCACCGTGGCGACTGGGGGAGAAGGAACAAATGGTCTGCCCTGAAGGACTTGAGGGGAGACCATCCACCAAGAAAGGTGTTTCTTGCAAGACAGGGTTATTAAAATGTTGTGTGACATTGGAAGTTGTTGTAAGGACCACTGGGAAAAAAGCATCCATTGAAGGATCCGCATATGAAAGCGAGCTAGGGGAAGTAGAGTAATGGCTGCCGCCATGAGACCTAATACCTTCAGGACAAACCTGGCTTGGATTTTGTTGTTCTGAAGAAGGATGTGAACATGCCTGCAAATATCTAGAACTCTTTGTTCGGTTAGTTTTGCGGAAAGTCGGACTGTGTCCAAGGTGGCGCCTATGAAGGTAATAGACTGACAAGGCGACAAGGCAGACTTTTCGAAATTTATGGAGATACCTAGCCCTTTGCAAGTATGAATGGTGTAATCTCTGGAGAGGAGACGTTGACGCCTGGTGGTGGCAGTGAGGAGCCAGTCGTCTAGATATGGAAACACCTGGAATCCTTGACGCCTCAGATGAGCCGTAACTGCTGCCATGCATTTGAACACTCGGGGGGCTGTAGTGAGACCAAAGGGCAGGGCTCTGAACTGATAATGACTGGTTCCCAACCGGAAGCGGAGAAACCTCCTGGAGCGCCTGTGCATCTTGATGTGGTAGTACGCATCCTGAAGGTCTACTGAGCACATCCAACCGTCCTGACCCAGAAAGGGTAGAATGGACTGTAGCGTGACCATCCGGAACTTCGTTCTTCTTACAGACCTGTTTAGTCTGCTGAGATCCAATATGGGTCTCCAGTCCCCTGTCTTTTTTGGTACCAGAAAGAACTTGGAGTAGATTCCGGATCCTTGTTGGTCTGCTGGGACTGGCTGGATGGCTATTTTTGTTAGCAGTTTTGATATTTCTAGTACTGCTTGTTCCCTTAGACTGGGTGGAATGCCTGGAAGGGGTCCTTTTGGTTGAGTTGGGGTGTGGATAAAGGGAATTTTGTAACCCTCGGATATGATCGACTGTACCCATTTGTCTTGGGTGAGCGAAAGCCAGGCTTCTGGGTACAGTGATAACCTTCCCCCGACTGCCTCCGAAGGCGGACAGTCGGGCAGCTTCTCAGGGATGCTGGAAGGGTTTGTCAGAAAGAGACTCTCTGCTACCCTGATTTTGCGGACCTCCTCTGCCCCTAGGGCGGCGTCTGTTAATGTCCCCCCCCTGCCTCTAGAGGGGAACTGACCTCTTGCGTCAGGCGCGACCTCTTGTGGTTTACGGAACCACATCTTCCCACCCTTCTGACCCTTCGGGTATGGTCTAGATGGGGTGGAAAAACGGACTCCCACGGCAGAAAGTCTTGCCTTCTTGCTCGCATCGGGTCAAAGTATCCTTCACCTGAGGTCCAAACAAAGCTGAACCGTCAAAGGGGGAGTTAGTGAAGGATGCCTTAAAGGGGTCTGCAAAGTTACAAAGCCGCATCCAGGTGTGACGCCTTAAGGCAACGCCTGTGCCTGCAGCCCTACTCGCCCCATCGGCCTCATAGGAAATAAGCCGCATGGAGGAGTTGACAATGGAATTCAGGGTTGCCAGCTGGGAATTTATTTTGTCTTGAGACCCCGCAGCTGTTGGATCCTGTAAGACCTCACCCACTTCTTTGAGCATGTCTCTTTGAAGGCGGGTGAAGTGGCATAGATAATTCAGTGATCGCATGACAAAGGTCGCTGAAGAAAACATCCGCTTGCCGTACCTATCCATAGTCCTAGACTCCTTGTTAGGAGGAAGGACAGGTACTGAAGGATCAGCCAGTTCCTTTTTAGTGACTGCAGCCACCACCATGGCGTCAACCGGGACACCCTTGGCTAAAAACTGTTTGTCTGAAGGGGCTGCTATAAATTTGGAAGGCCTCCGTGGGGTAGGTTCCATCGTATCAGGGGCCGTCCATGCCTTCCGTGCCACCACTTCCATGAGGGGGTCAAAGGGCGGAGTCACCCAGGAGGTGGAAGGGCGAGAGCCAAAAGCCTCTAGGTAAACAGACTCATCCTCAGAAGGATTAAGGGTAGACCAGTTCCCCCTCTGCTTCAGGATTTCAAGGATATCTGAAAAAGAGACATCCTCAGAGGGGGACCGTGGGGACCCTTCCGACTCATCCAAGTCGGTATCCGATGTAATGGACTCAGGGGAGTCCACATGCTTCCTCTTACATTTCTTTTTCCGAGGGGGTTCCCCTGACGGATCAGGGGAAACCTCGGAAGAGGAGGATATTCCCAATGGGGAAACCTGACGCGTTGGATCTCTACGGTCAGGAATGAGAGGGTGGGTAGAGACCGCAAGCAGGCACTACAGAGGGAGGAGCTGAGGGAGCTGACCGTGGAGCAGGCACAGGGGCCAGCACACTCCTCATGACTTCGAAGGCGCCCCTATCAGGCAGGGTAGAAGGTCCCTGCTCAGAAGAGATAAGGACCCCTCCCGGCACCGAGAGGGACGGCTCCAAAGCCGATGTCGGGGCCGAACTTACCAGCGCCGAAGCTCCGAGAGGGAGAACGGGGTTGGACAAGGGTCCGATGCCACTCGCCCCCTTGGAGCCGACGAGGAAGTCCATGCGCCCGGATCCCTCCAAGGATGGGACCATGGAAGAGATCGGAGCTGAAAGATGAGGTATCGGCCCCGTGTGACGACGGCCACGGCTCCCACAAGCTCCGACTCCGAACTCAGAGGAAGAGTCGGAGGAGGAATGAAAGATGGGGTGGGGATAGACACTGTCTGTTGAGAAGGGCTATGAAGCATTTGGGCTAGTGCCTGAGACTTAAGAAGTCTACTAACCTCCCTCTCGAGGTCGTGGTCAGAGAGCCTGGAAGACCTGGAGGAATGGGTTCGATGACTCCGCTCCGAGAGTAAGGGAGACCTCGGAGCCAAGTGAACAGACTCCAAGGATGGAGATCTGGACCTTTTACGGCTAGCAGATGGCGCTGACACCACTATCGGCGCCGACTGAGTCCTGGAATCATCGGCTCCGGTTCGAGCCGACGTAGAATCCTGAATTTGAGGAACATCGACTCCAGCCAAAGCCGATGATGAAGACTGTGTCTTGGAAACATCGGCTCCAGCCGGAGCCGATGTGACAGCAGTCAGAGCACCACCAGTCGAAGGCTCTGAGCTCGGAGCCGACAGCTTAGATGGCTTCGAAGGCTTCCCCGACGATGACTTGGCCGGGAAACCTTCAGGCTTTAACAAGCCCCTCAAAATTAACTTGTTTCTGCGTTCCTGCAGGACTCTTGGACTGAACGCATGACAGACCGAACAAGAGTCCTGCAGGTGCAGAGGGCCCAGGCAATAAACACAAGAAGTGTGATCGTCTGTCAGTGACATTTTCTGACAGCACGAGTCACACTTCTTGAAGCCTGAGACCCTGGTGTCTTTTGACATCCTAAAGTACAAAAGAATACACACACACACACACACACACACACACACACACACACACACACACACACACAGACACCCTTTAAAACAGTAAGTCAGTCACACAAAAATTAAACTGACAAGTTAAGCAGAATAGGCCCAAAGGCCTAATCTTATAACTAAAGGGGGTTAGAAAAAGATTAAAGAGGGACCGGAAGGGGGATTAGCTATGAAGGGAAGCTAATGGGATGGTCGCTAACTAAAAACTAACTAAAAATCTGACTAAAAGATAGAAATTTTAGAATTATAACTTCTAACCTGAAGAGCCGGTAATAAACGCACCTCGCAGCTGTAAGCGGCAAACGAGATCTGGGTAGTTAGTGCCTAGCATTGTGGGATATAGGGTAGCCTCGAGCTGGTATAAATAGCTGTCGAGCTTTAGTATAGGCAGAGTCGGAGCCGAGGGTCGGCTCCGAACCCATCCAGCAAGAATGAAGGCGAGATTGACAACTTAACATTGGTTGGTTAATCAGAAAAAGCATACAGAATACCACTTATAGGTTATAAACCAGCTATAACAACAGGATTTGTGTTCATATTCATTTGAAAAATGCATACTAAGTCTAAAATGCAAATATCTGTCATTATTTAGCCCAGAGGAGGCGGACGTGTTGTTGTTCTCTGTTGTCTTTTGCTAGGGCTACAGCAAAAATTTGATGGCCGGTTAAAGATTAGGCCGGATAAGAGGGAGTCTACTGTATTCTATTCATGCTTTTTTCTTTTTAACAAGAAATATCTTTATTAAACCATCATTTACAACATAAACAATCATACATTTACATAAATTAAACCACGCCAACTCAATCCTAGTTGCAAGCATTTTACATCACAACCCATACTGACACACTCCCAGCTGCAAACATTATACATCACTTATAATCTACCCAATCATTTTCAAACATTACATAGCTCATTTAAGTCCTGCCTTCTTTTAAACCTCATTCTTCCCCTACATGTATTGTTCCTACAATTCCCAGTTTGTCCTATGCAGTTTGCTCCTACTCTTTTCTAAAGATCTCAATTTTAAGTTGTTTTATCTTTGTTACTATATTCACTACTTCTATACTACGGTGATGGTGCTGTGGTAGCGTTGTCGCCTCACAGTAAGACGTTGTCCTGTTCGATTCTCAGCTAGATCGTCTTCTGTGTGGAGACATGCGTGAATGGGCGTACCTTTGTTGAAGGTTGTGCATCAGAGCTGACAACTCGGTACGTACAAATCTACTGCCAATCATTAGCGGACCGGAGTTCTGCTGTGGCGACCCCTAACCGGGAAAAGCCGAAAGACACAACAACTATATTCACTACTTCTAATATAGTTGGTTTAGATTCTGATTTCCATTTTCTAGTAATTGATTTTTTGGCAGCCACCACAATTAGACACCGCAAAACCTTACAACATCTAAGCAATTCCGATTCTGTATCATAGCTCATAAAAATCATCTCCCTTGTCACATCAATCCACCCACCCAGCCTCTCCGACAGAGCACCCCGCAGGGAATCCTTAAAGTCCGTCAACCCACAGCACTCTCAGAAAATATGTTCTCAGGTATCTCTTTCTTCCCTGTCACACCTCAAACATTTCCTGCCTACCTGAGGAAAAATTCTCTGGAGTCTACTTGGGGTATAAAATTATCTATGTAAACATTTCCAAGCAAAAACTCTAAATCTTCTAGATACTGTTGCATATCTGGGAGACATACATATATATCCTCCCATTGTTTCCTTGTGAATTGCATATCCAGTCTCTCTTCCTAATCCTTTCTAACCTCCTCTGGTTGATTCTTATAGTTATCATTGAATATTTTATATGCTCTACTAATTATTCCTTTTTTAATGGCAGTTTCTGTTCTAGATTCTACTAAAAACTCTACTAGTGTTGGTCTTTCTTTTAGAACCACACCATTTCTTTCTCTTTGCCTATACTCTGATATCAATCAGTGATAGGGAAGGCAATCTCTAATGTGCAGTCCAAAGAAATTCTTGGCCTCTTCCAATCTATTACCGTTCCCTCTCTAGTTATTTGCTCCCAATATCTTGGTTCCCTTGCCAGTTTTCTCCTATAAATTCCAGCCCCCTCTTGCCTATTGTCTATATCCCTAATTGCAGTCATCCCTATTGGCACAATCCCCCTTCTCCATTCCCATGCTGGCTAAGTTCTTGAAATACTTTCTGCTTCTTTATGGATATAATATGCTGTATGACTACTGCTATTCTCCTTAAAGGTCTGCATCCAAATCCCCACGCTCTCCTTGTTTCTTGAGCTTCACCCCTGTTTCAACACCACCCCTTTCCACTTTGAGTTATAGTTTTCTGCTTGTACTATGTATAGAAGCCTCAACTGTGTAGCTCTGAAATAACCCTTCAAACTGGGTAATCCCACTCCGCCTTGTTCTACTGGAGAAATCAGCTTGTCCTACTTGACTCTTGCCATCTTCCCCTCCCAGATCAAGTCCTTCAGCTCCTTATTAATTTCTAACCACAACTACTCCTCTGGTTGATAAAAATATGCCTAACCTAGGACTAAAGGGACTAAAAAACATTTTGATTGCTTGTATCTTACTATCCATATAATAAAGCTTCAATTTTCTCAGTTTTTGTATGATCTTTTGTTTAGTCTCTTCCCACATAGCCTTAGCTGCCACACCAGAATTATTTTTAATCCATACTCCTAAATACTTAATTTTATCATGTCCCCATAAATACGGATATTACTGAACCAATTCATGTGTGGGTACATGACTTACTGCTATTGCCTTTGCTTTAGCTTCATGAATGTTGTATCCTGAAAAGATATGAAACTGTCTAAATATGTTCCACAACACTATAATGTCTATTTTTGATTTTGTCAGGTATAAAATAATATCATCTGCAAATAGAGCCAGCATTTCTGGACTACCATACCAATTATATCTTTGAATTTCTGAATGCCTTATTTCCTTTGCCAGTGGCTCTAAATATAATGCAAATAACAAAAGGGAAAGAGGACCCCTGCCTAGTTCCTCTGCTCAAGCAAAAATGATCAGAGAGGACCCCACCCACTTAAATTTTTGCTCCAATTCCTCATATATCCTCATACTCAACCTTATTTTTTCAGGAAATGCAAATGCTTCTATTCCCTGCTCATAGTCCCAAATTGCTCTGTCAAATGCTTTCTTTGCATCAAGACCACCACCAACAATGGTATTTTCATACATTTCTGCTCTTTCTTGGATTCCACATTTCTCTGATGTATGCAAATTTTCAAAATATTTCCAAAATATCTCAATCCTTCTATAGGATCTCTGGTTATGTTTTCTATCATGAGCTCATTAAGTCTGGTAATAACCCTTTCTAATTTCTGTTGCCCAAGTCATTGTGTTAAATGTTTTTATCTTCTGAAGTTAAACAAAAAATAGTTGCTTAACAGCAATCCTTGTAAATTCATGCATATTATCCAAATACCCCCTTATTTTCTCGTTGGCACTCTGCTGTTGCTCTGCTTCTTGTTCTGTGTGATTCTCCTTATCCCACAATAACCTTTGCCAGCACATCTAAATAATTTATATTACTTCTTAATGATATATAATTTTCTCTTTTGCGTCTAAACTATTTTAGACTCCATTTTCATTTTATTGCACTCAATTTCCATCATCTCTAGGAACTCTCAAACAATTTCCAGTACCCATTCCTTAAATTCATATCTATTTAACAGGTAAGGGAAAAGAGCCAGTGTCGCATTTTCACTTAACTACCCTGCATTTTTATCACAGTTGTCTATCAGTGAATGATCTGTAATAGTTATTGGAAGTGTGTCACAGTTTTCAACTAAATCCACATGTTCCTGTAAAATATAATGTCTTATCCAATCCAGCCCAGTTACTGTTCCTTGGGGAATATTATGTAAATTCAGCCAGAGTTCCTGCTACTAAATTCACATCTTCTGTACCAAATATTTTCACAAATTTCTTAAAAAATTTAGCCTCTTTTGCTCTAGTTTCCCTTCTAGGTCTCCCTGATACATCCTCATTATTGCAAATCAAGTTTCATTCCTTAAATATAAGTAATATTCCCTTCTGAAAGCGGATTTCTCCCAAAATCTTTTTATGCTCCAAAATAGCAGCTTTTGGGAGAATTTAAATACATGCCAGCATGATCCTTCTCCCTTGACAATATCCCCTTAACATCACAAATCTCTCATTATTTTTCCCCTCTTCTGTCACTATTAGAGCCCCCCTAGCAATCAATATTATTACTCCCATTCATTTGTCCTTGATATTCTGCTGAACACTTATCCTGAAATCCTTTCTTGGTCAAATTCGCATGTCCATTTCTTTCCAAATTTCTCTCTTTGCCACATTGCTATTTGTACTTTACCGTTCTTAACAGAATTCAACATTCTTCCCTTTTGTCTATAGCTGTTAGGCCATTCACATTCCAAGACAATATGGCTAGAGTATCCATTATGATAAAATATTTCACCCTCGGTTAAACACTGCTGTGTTTTTTGAATGCGTACGTCCAACTTTCGTCTTACCTGCATACACTACTATTTGGCAGGCTGATCTTTTATACCAATGTCACACTTTTCAAGACTTTTTTGCCTTAATAAAACTTCTCAAATAAAAACTAAGTACATTTCCAGAACACACCCATGAACTAGAACAAGTATAAAAAAGTATACTGTCAACAAATGAAGTAATACCCTTCAAACAGGAACTGCTCCAAATAAACAGCTCTATTCACAGGCATTACCTAATATAAACTTAAGGTTACCCATGCTAAAGTGCATGTTACAGACCGTGTTCCCACATACATTGATTGCCGACGGTTAATTTCTTATCCCCATTCTCCTCCCAGATGTAAAAAACTACATGCATGCCTTGAGAACACATTAACTTTTAGCCCTAAGAAAATGTGAACTGGCTATCTTTATATAAAATTAAATTGTGTACTGTTCAGTTAAATGCATTAAATTGTAAGACTGCTTGCCTTTGTACTCAAAGTTTTTGTTTCCCTGTGCAAAAAATGCTCAGAAAGAATAGTTGTGTAAAATCATACCATAACAGTAGATGTCCTTCTATTCCATGTTGCAGCATTCTTAACATGGGGGAGATTCCACTGAGGTGACCCACTTGTCTGGCCAGTATACCAAAGACTTAAGCTACTCCAAGGTATGTGTGACAATGCACATAGCACATCTGAGGGTTGGCCATTACAGTGATGTCTGTACGTACCATCCTCTGAACTGAATGCCCAGTCAGAACATCAGCCCAAGGATAAGAGGCAAAAGAACAATCCAAGGCAAAATTCAAGGAAAAGCATGAACCAAGGGGGAAGGAGGGTGGGACAGAATACTGGTATCTTTATCCTGGAACCTATGAAAACTTGGTTCTGAGAGGGAATCAGGGAAGACTTGCTGCAGTTGAGGGTGCATCCCAAACTGAGGAGCACAGAGATGGTTGGTTTGAAGGTTCTGTTGTAAGGTGACTGGATGTTCTACTTCAACAAGCAGGTTATCCAGGTAAGGGCAAATGAGAATTCCCTGGAGTCTTGAAAAGGCAATGACAGGAACCAAGCACTTTGTGAATATCCTTGGAGCTATAGAGAGTCCAAAGTGCAAGGCACAGAACTGAAAATGAGAGGAAGCAACAGAACAACGTAAGGATTTCCTGAAGAGAGGTTGGATGGGAATGTGAAGGTATGTGTCCTTAATGTCTAAGGAAGCCAAGTAAACTTGAGGTAGCAAGAGTGGGAACAGAGTTTGTAGGGTGAGCATCCTGAATGAGGGCACATGAAGAAATAAACTGAGTTGGGAGAAGTCTAACATTGGTCTCTAAGGGCCATCTTTCCTGGGGACTAGGAACATTCTGGAATAGAACCCTTTACCTCCTTCCGAAGCAGGAACCTCCTGTATGGTTCCTTGTGCTTTTAAGTCTTGAACAACTTGAGGGAAAAGGTGGATCTAATCCTTCTATGGTTCTGGAATCCCCATGAAAGGTAGAGTGGTTTTCCAAATCATGTAGTAAACTCTTTGTACAACTGACAGGACCCATTAGTCCCAAAATAATACATCAAGTTAGATATGTCTGGAAATATATGACATCTTTCAGGGATGCTTCAGAATGGTTGAACAAAGAACTATGATTTTCCTACAGAAAAGGAAAAAGTATGCAGAATTTTTTGGTAAGAAGTAAATTCAGTATTTCATCTCCCAATATACCACATAGTTTGACAATTTGTGGCACATTTGCTTGTGGCAAGTGCAAGGCTTGCAAGTATGTAATAAAAACTTTTCTTAGAATAAATATTGTTTCTTTTAGAACTTGTGGCCATTTTACTTGCAATACTGAAGGGGTTATAATATGCCTTGAGATGTCCTTGCAACAAATTTTATATTGGAGAAACAAAAAGATGCTTTAAAACTAGAATTTTAGAGCATGTGAGGGATATTGCTAATAAAAAAGCAGAGAGCTCTATAGCTGAACATTTTAGTTTGTTTCATGATGGAGAAAGTAAAGGGCTACAAGGCACTGTTTTGGAAAAAATACAAATATCTAGATTTGATGTTTCTTTTATCAAGAAACAGTTGATTTTAAAATAATCTACTTACATTTTAAAATTTGACACCCCATCTCCAAGGGGACTACATGAAGAATGTAATTGGAGAGTACTTCTTTAATTGTACAATTGTTTAATTGATGTATTTATATGTGTATATATGGGGCAAGTTTTTTTTACTGTGTGTTATACTCCTTGAAGGCTATGACAGAGATATGTCAGAGTTTCATTAAATTTGTTGGATTTACTGGTGGTTGTTTCTTTTTTGCTACAAGGCAACTTTTTATTTTGTGCATCAGTTGACAGGACCCATTTGTCTGTGGTAATGCTTGTCCAATTTGAAAGGAAATAAGAAAGGCTCTGGGAAAGGGGAATTTCTGAAAGTGTTGCCAGGTAGCCACAAACTACCTGGCTTGTCTGGAAAGGGGGTCATCTGAGCAGAGGAAGGCTGGGATCTAGGAGGTGTCTGCCTGTGTGTACCCTTCTTGTGTTGTGGTGAAGGGGTACAGGTTTTTCTCCTTACAAAATTAGTTCGAGGGATAGTTCCTATAAAATGTAGGAAACGGAGAGACACAAATATAGTTTAGCTCCTAAAGTTATTTCCCTTTCTGAAGAGGACTACAGCCATTAGAACCAAACAAGGCACTATTGTCCAAAGGTGCATCCATGATCTTTACTTTGAAATCCTTGGGCAAAGGCTGCAATCTCAACCAGGAATCTCTTTCCAGGTATCTACTGTTAAACTTGCTGTATCTACTGTAACTTATGTTGCATATATTGTTTATCATGATGTATTTACTGTTATTAATGTTGTAAGTACTGTCACTTTTTGTGGAACTTTTCTCCCCGGGCCTCCACTGAAAATGGGCTCTGCCCAGTCTAACTTTCCCCGGTAAACAAATGTACAATAAAATAAAATAAAATAAATAAAAATATCTCCTAAGGACAGAACCAGATGCAGCTGATCTTGCAGATGCCTCTGCTGCATCACAGCTGCATTTTATTGAATATCTATTAACCTGGGTTGGGTCTATATCAGAGGACCGAATGGAAATAATAGCGAACGGCAGAATATCGAAAAGATTGGTCCTCGAACTTGCTGTTGTGGGGGGCTGCACCCCCCGTTAAATATATAATCCAACTCAGAGATCGCAGTACAGTGAGGAAAGGGCAAATATTCCAATCTTCACTGTACCGCGATCTCACAAACAGCACTTCGAGGTCCGGTCTTTTCAATGTTTTGCCGTTTGCTGTCATTTCCATTCGGTCTTCTGATATAGATCCCCTGGGCTGAACCCCCAAGAGGAAGGAGAGCTGGGTTTTTGCTACAGAGTCTGAGAGATCTGTCAGCGATTTGGATGCCTGTGAAAGAAGAGCCAGAACATACCTGGACATGTGTGTCTGATAGTTCATGGCCTTAAAGGCCAGAGTGGAAGAGGTGTAGACCTTTTTCCCAATTCTCTCCATAATTTTACTGTCCTAATCTGAGGGGATGAGATTGGTGGAGGGCAGGAATTTGGACGTTTTATCAGCAGACAAAGAGATCATAGCTGGATCTGCAAGAGGGCATTTATACAAGTAACTACTGTCCTCAGTAACCTTATAGAACCTGTCTGGCCGTTTGGGAGCAGGAGACTGATAATCAGGGTGTTTAGATGCAGTAATAAAAGCATCTTGAAAGGCTGGCAAGACAGGCAGGATGGCTGAAGGATCTCTTTTGTATCTCTGAGACTTGTGAGCTTTCTCATTTGAAAAAGTCCCTCATTTTGGAGATAGTTTTTCCAAAGGTAATATCCTCTGCTGGAGAATCCCCACTGTTGGAATTCACTTCGGGGGAGGCATATTCCAGGGGAGAGTCAATTTGAGTGGTATAAGCCAGGGATTCACCTGAAGTGGATTCATCTTCCTCCGATGCCTCTAGTGCGGCAGATGGAGGGGTGACCAAGGAGATGCTGGGGTAGGAAGTGGTAAGGTAGAAGGCCCAAGTGCCAGAAAAGCATTCAGAATCCCTTGAGAAAAAGGCTTGCCAGTCAGGAGAAGGCTCCAGACTGAGAGACACATTCCTGCCCTAGAGTGGGAAAGAAGGGCTGACGTAGGCCTGGGCTCCAGATTGGACGCTGGAAGGAGTGAGACGTGGTTCTCCCTTACCATTTGAACTTGACATCTGCAATACCTCTGCGGACTTGCTGTAGGAACCGTCCCTAGTGGCTTCTAGATCAGTACCCACAGAAAGAGGAGGACCTGTCACCATACGAGCCTCCGGGCCTTCACTGGCCTCGGGACGTCTGGGATCAGAGTTGCAGCCAAGGATTCAGGCCTTACCTTTTTAACCTTTTTCTTCAGAGGCTCACCTGATGGACCAGCAGTAACTTCCATAACTAATGCTAACCTCTTTAGTCTCTGATTTTCTAGGTAAATTTTGACTGGACATGACTTCAAAAAGTTTTAGGGATGAATGCCTGGCAAATGGCACAGGCCTTGTAGGCATGATCAGACCCCAGACAAAAAAAGATACTGGTTGTGCATGCCTGTGTGTGGAATCTGTCTTCCACAATGGCACTTGCCCCTCTTGAATGACATTAACCTCCAACAAGCATGCAGCAGCAAAAGCGTAAAAGGTTTTCCCCAATGGGGCACTTATCTGAATTGAAGAGAAAACTCTCGATGATCAGACAGACAGCTGGAAGCTGTTGTTCAGACTGGTGGCACAGAAGTTCTGAGGATGGTATGTGCAGACGTTACTTTTATGGAAGATGCTTGGCTGTGTTATGTGCAACGTCACATGTACCTTGCGCAGCAGCTTACGTCTTTGGTATACTGGCCGGACATTCGGGTTGCCTAGGCAAAATCTTCCCCATGTTATGAATGCTGCAACATAAGAACAGAAAGACATGTATCAAGATCAACTGATTGTACATGCAGAACTCATCTGCATGTTAAAGTAGTCAGCAGTGAAAATAACTGCTAATAACTTTACAAATTCATTAAGGAATCTTTGTAAATTTCACTCAGAACAGAATGTGCAGAATTATCCTAGACAGCTGCCTTCAACTGCAGATTTCTTGTCTCCAACTAAGAACATTTGGAAATGGGGAAAAAAAAGTTTATATTTCCAGAAACATAACATTTTGCACGGCTTTCAAAAATGTTTAAAGCTTACACAAGGACTTTAATCCATAGATACACACCCTTGTAAAAAATGGAAAATTACTGTCTTAAATCTACATACAATATAATCGGTACACTTTTACATGCCACAATCCCAGCAGCCCAAGATCACAGCATTATATTAACAAAGCTCCTGTCCATCATTTCTTCTTGTTATACTGTAAAGTCTGCATTTCTTACAACTTATAGATATTAAGTAAGCAAGTACATTTTAACAGATATAGTCACTGAAAAAACTACCCCAACATTTAAAATACCAGACCACATACTACACAAAACTACTCTACAATATAACATGCAATTTACAATATGAAATGTTTTACACAAGTACTAGTAAGAAAAATTGTGTTACTTACCATTTTTTTCTTTTTTAGTATCATTCTAAACATTAATGACAAAGTGGGGTATACTCTTTAGAGTCCAGCCACAAGCTTAATGTCAATTTCCAGCTTTTTTTTTCAACCACTATTTCTTATAAAGTTGCATTTCACAAAAGTGATTGATGTTTTATAGTCTCCATTTATTCACTAATTTCAGTGTACTTCGTCTTGATAATCCCAATCTTCCAACACCAGAGTCTGAAGTCCATTGTAGCTCTGATTCTTCTAGTCAACACTGTACTTTTTATCTTTCTCAAGCATTCTCATTTGGAACACTGGAAAAAGGTTTCACTAGAAAAGACCATCTATGAGCTCTGTGGTCAGAAAAATGAGCAGCTGAGTCCCCATCTAATTGTTGGTTCATTTATTTGCTGGATAAACATTTTACTAAAAACAGTGACTCTCCACTAAAACGTAACTTTTTAGATAGGTAAAACTTAAGTTAGCTACTTTCACATCTAACTCCTCTAGTGCACACTGCAGTGTTTAGGATAAACCATTTTTTCATCTTACCTTTAGGCATCCCTGTGACTAGCACTTGCTTTAAAACCTGCTGGAAAGCACTAGGAAGTCTTAAACTGATATAAGCACTCAACTCTCCTTGTTAATAAGGGGAAATGAATTGTAGGCACTAAACAGCCTATAATTGCAAAGTACCTTGTTAAGGCAAGGGAAAACAGCTCGTGTCAGCTTCTGGTGATTTCTCCTATCCACCTGGTGAATCTGGGCATACTGGGGCACTGCAGCAATTGCCTCATGTAGACAGACAATCCTTTCCTCCTACCACCCAACACTACAACCTGTGAGAGATGCACTTACATAGCCAAACTGGAAGCAAAACTCTCTTCACCCAATATTGTGCTAGACAGTCAAGAGGAGAAGATTAACACCCGCACTACACCTCAAGCAACACATAGCCCTTCTAAACCCACACCACCAACACCCACACATAGCAACACTAAACCCACATATGTGGAGGCCCTTAACAGTAACCTGCCCAAGCAGCAAGGACCTTCGAAGCTGAAATGCAAACAAACACCAATCACAACCAAAGTGTCACATAGCTCACACCACCAGTGTGCCACCCAACAACAGGCCCTAAGGCAAGACAACATACCCAACACTTTAGTCATAGGTGACTCTCTAGTCAGGCACACTGATGTCCCACTCACCAGGCTGAACAAGAAGAAAATTACAGTCAGCTCTCTGTCAGGTGTCAGGATCTGCCACATAACACATGCACTCAAGTCATTCCACAACAAGTACAAATATAACTCTGTCCATGTTGGAGTGAATGACTTGAGATGTACCTCCCTGGACTACATGAAGAGAGACATGGAAGAGCTCTTGGATCATGTGGCCCAGGCAGGTATGACCCTAGCCCTGAGTAGCATCCTGCCTTCGCCCAGAACAATACCACAGTATAAGGACAAAATGATTGAATTCAACAATTGGCTAAGCTTCTGGTGTCACTCAAAGTGGATCCAGTATCTGTCTGCCTGGGATGACATGATCGACAGACCACGATGCTTTGTCAGAGATGGTCTGCACCTGTCGCTCCTGGCATTCATGGTACTGGCTAAGGCTCCTGCCACTCCTATAGTGCCTTTTTTAGGCAAAGTTCAAAGGATAAAACCACCACCGTAACAGGTACAAGCATGCAAAATCTGAAGGTAATGCTACTCAATGCTAGAAGTCTAAACCTCAAAATGCACTCTCTTGAGGCACTCCTAAAAATGGAGAACATCGATATCTGTGCAGTAACTGAGACCTGGTTCAAGGCTCCAGAGAGCACCCCTGCAATACGAGGCTACAACTCTTACCACACTTTTCAGCCACCAGACCAGGACTGAAACATTAAAGGTGGAGGAGTGTCCATATTCACCAAAGATATTCACAACACCAGGCTAGTCGCCCAACACAATGCGTCTGAAATTCTCCAGGTGCAACTAACACTAGGTTAAGACTGCAATCCAAATTGTAGCTTGCTATAGATCCCCCACTATGCCACAAGATTCTCACTACATCTTTCTAAACATACTGGAAAATATTAAGATACAACCAAACACCCTAATACTGGGTGATTTCCACTACCCTGCCATTAACTGGGAAAACTACTCATGTACCAACACCTTTGCCCAATGGTTCTTGGAATTCATAAATTCCAACACCCTGGATCAACTAATCCTTAGTCCCACCAGGGGCTCCAATATCCTAGACCTGGTCATTACCAACATGGGAAATCGATGCTCCACACCTATGGTCACCCATCATTGGTCAGGTCCGACTATAAGCTAATCACCCTAAAAAACTTCTCCAAAGCCAACTTCATGCTACTTAAGTCAAAAGTGAAAACTTCACAACTCCCATGCAGACGGGAACTGAAAGTTCGACTGCTGAATCCTACACTAAGGCACTGTATGAGTACATCCACTTGTGCATGAATCGTGCCATCCCCAACAGAACCAAGACGCTCTCCTCCAAAATAAAAAGGAAGCCAATCTGGTAGTCCCTTACCATAAACAAACTTTACAACAAAAGGAAGAAACTGTTGCAGAAAAGAGGAAAATCGCAGGATGCAAAAAACTCCCTCACCAGCCTCAGTAAGAAGTTGAGATCCCTCATAAAATTCTCCAAAGTTAGTTACGAAAATAAAATTACCAAAAATTCCAAAGACAACCACAAGGCATTCTATAGCTATGTCAAGAATCTAAATGGCAATGCTCAGATCTGCTCTGAGCTACAACAGAATGACATTAAATATACTGATCCCAAGGATATTGCCAACATCCTGGTAGATCGATTCAGTGCAAACTTCACCCCCCCCAAAGGGCCCATCTCAATACCGAAAGATTGCCAAATTCTGGGAGTAACGGCCACATAGGTAAAAACTGCACTCTCCAAAGCTAAGAATACAACGTCCATGGGACCAGACAGCATCCCAGGCTGTGTACTACATGAGCTACAAAATGAACTGGCACCTCACCTAAGTGTCATGTTTAATCACAGCCTCACCTCAGGCTTCGTGCCCACTGAGTGGCACACAGCTACAATTATCCCACTCCACAAGGGGGGAATCCACCTTAGATCCTGGGAACTACTGCCCCAGTCTGATGAGCCTGATCTGCAAGGCCATGGAACGTACCATCATGGAACTTGTAAACAAAGACACTGGCAACCTTCAAACACTGGACCCCATGCAGTTTGGGTTCGTGAAGGGCCTATCTTGTCTCCTGAACATGAATGACTTCTTAGAATCAGTCTCCAGAGTCATGGACAAGGGTAAGGTGGTCCACACAGCCTATATGGACCTCGCTAAGACAAGGGTAAGGTGGTCCACACAGCCTATATGGACCTCGCCAAGGACTTCGACACCATCCCCCACTCTGGAATCATAGGTAAACTTACTAAGCTGGGCATTAATCCCTACGTCACTCGATTGGTTGCTAAGTGGCTTACTGACAGAACCCATACTGTAAAAGTAGCCGACTGCAAATCCAGCTCCATACAAGTGGAGTACCTCAGGGTTACGTCCTGGGACCGCTTGTTTGGCATCTACTGCTCTTAAGTACAGGCCAACATTAAGGGACTCTGGCTACCAAAGTTCGCAGATGATTGCAAACTGGGAGCCATTATTGAATCCCCAAATGATGTGGATATTACAGAAACAGATGCTTGGTGCCAGAGCCATGGGCTCAAGCTCAGTGCCAAGAAATGTATAGTTATTCCCTTTGGGAAAAAACATGTACCCGTAAATTACCACATAGGTGGTACACTAAACACCGAAAGTGTGTTAAGAGACTTAGGGACACAGGTAGACAGTGGTCTCACCTTCAATAACCACATCGCCATAACAGTCAGGAAATCCTTCTATGTGGCACACCTCATCACTAAGGGCTTTTCATTCAGAAAAAAGGAGGTTATTGTCCCACTGTACTCATCCCTCATTAGAACCATTATAGAATACAACGCTCCATTTGGTATGTACCTCTCAAGACATCTGCAACAACTGGAAAGGCCATAGAAATAAAAGAATCACAGGCCTAAAGCAGATGCCCTATACTGACCATCTAAAAAAACTCCACCTATACTCTGTTGCATATCATCTACTCAGAGGCGATCTCCGCTTAACATACAAGGCCATGTCAAACCCAGAGCTGTTGGACATGCTACACTTATAGAAATACCAATCCCTCAGAGACACACTCCAGGGATCTAAACCTTGTCATCACAATGAACAAAACATGCTGGAGGGATAGGTTCCTGACCCAGACACTCCCCAGACTCTGGAATAGAGTACCCATACATGTCAAACAGAGCGCCTCTTTGGCCCTCTTCAAAAGGAACCTTGATGATTGGATGGGAGATAGGAAATTCACCCCGGGGATCACATCAGTCACCCTCCTAGACAGGGGTCCAGGGAAGTAAATACTGTGGGAAGAAATATCCAGGGAATTGTTATGGCTGGGCTTGTATAGGCCCTAGGGCCAATAGCCTAGTACCAACCTATGAACTTCTTCCACAGCCTGTTGTGAATAGAAAATGTTTTTGATCATACAAGAAAATAAATATTCTGAAGACAGCTGGATGCAGCACTTTGAATCACACACCTGCTTCTTGACATTCTCTGATTCTGGGAAAACACTGCTTCTCTTCTGCCTGGTGAATGGTCAGTAATCATTTTTCACTCATATTCTGCTGTCTCCAGTTTTTAATATTTTTTCCTTCTGCTACAGTTTCATCAGAATCAACTCTTTCTGTTAGTATGACTGCATCTTTAGGCTGCCTTCTCATGGCCAGATTTGGTGCACACACACTCAATGTACCCTTTCAATTAACAAATCCTACAGTGGAACACCAGTTCGGTTGCTTATTTGTGCTTTCATGAAATGAATAGAGTCTGCTACATCTAGTTTCTCTGATACAGCAGAAAAGCTCTACTATTTTTGAAAAACTCTTAAGAAGACTTGTACTCAGCCTTTGCTTTAGTTCAGCCTCTAATTTTCCAGTTTTATCAGTTCATCTGAATAATTACTTAAGTCTATTTTTTCCAGCCTTTTGTTATTTGAGTTGTATTCCCTCAATGTTTTACTTATTTTATCACCACGGAGAACATTTAATTTATTTTTTCCTCTAAATTACTAGAATACATCTGTTGTACCAAAGCTGAACTGTTTTTTGCTTAACAGCTGTAGGATTCTTCCTTGCCAGTGTGTTCTGTTCACCTTTTCTGGTTGATTTTCTTTCAGTTTCTCCAATTTTTTTCTTTGCTGGTATCCAGACAGTGTACATTCTAGCCAGTAACTGAATTTTACCCAAGCTGACAATTTATCTGGTCCTTT
This sequence comes from Protopterus annectens, assembly GCF_019279795.1. Taxonomy (NCBI): domain Eukaryota; kingdom Metazoa; phylum Chordata; order Ceratodontiformes; family Protopteridae; genus Protopterus; species Protopterus annectens. The sequence continues at coordinate 1,119,685,106 of NC_056741.1, read as the reverse complement.
TTTCTCAGTTTCTGTTTTCACACTAGGGAAGCTGAAATTAAGCTGTTGTTCAGTGTGCAGCCAACTTGGAAGTCCCTACTGGGGCTGTTTCTGGAGATGAAACTACAGCAAGGGGAACCAAACTTGTCTTGGCCAAAAAAAGGACTATTAGGATTACAAAATCCTTGCACAGAGAAGCTTTTTCAAGGAATTCCATTAATACTACAAGAAGTGGAATGGAAAGGTATAGAGAAATCTGGGCAACTACTGGCAGCTCAGTGTGTCGCTTGTTGACTGTCCCTGTTTTGGGATGAAGGCAACATAGTTGCTGCATTTGCTACTAGTTGGAGATGAAAACAGATTGCAGCATGGTTGGCTGCAGTAGCGAGATAACATACATGGCACTGATGGATTTCGGGGCCACTCATGAAGCATTGGATGGGTCTTAAAGAAAGCCACTGATGGTGGTCAAGATGAATGCCTCTCTTACAGGAAGAGGGACTGAAGCTTAGGACTCATTGGCTATGGTGAGAAATGTGGAGAAGGCAGAGACCAGCTCCAAGAACTTTCTGGATCCAAATGTTTAGACATTTTCAGTGCTGGACCCCAGTAGATCTGCAAGATCTGGAGACTGTTCCTGGGTTTCTCTACCCTCTTTTTTATTCCTTCTCTCCCTCTCTCTCCTTTTCCATCTCCCTTGATGGCTTAGGTTTATCAGTTCTCTTAGCAGAAGGAGAAACAGCATCTGAAGAAAAAGACAGTGCCCAAGTTCACTCTATGGCTGGAAGAATGCCCTTTAGGATTAGATTGTCCCTATATCCCCAAAAGAGTTTTGGGACCAAGAGGCACATCCCATCGCAATTAGTATCAAAGTGTGCTACCCCCAAGGCAGTAGACACACACCAACCTAGAGTCCTGCAGCAGAATTTTGTGGCCACAGGTCAAACACTATGTAAAACTGGTGGCCTTGTTCAACATATTAAAAGAGCAATCAAGGACATAGATACCAGCACTGACACAATAATAAGGTCTGAAAACCCACTAACTAGCCACTCAGAACTAGATATTGAAAAAACATTTAGAAAAAGATATTAAAAATATATTATAAATATTTTAGCAATAGTCAAAAAAAGCAATTTTGTTTTCTTTTATACAGAGAGAAATAAAAGTTTTAAGAATATAAATAAGGAGCTAGCTAAAGTATGAAGTTGGAAGGGCAGTATGATTTTGAACTAAAGAATCACTTACCTGAGTGACAAGTTGGAGCCCTTCAAGACCATATCCTTCTGGATCAAGTGACAAACGAGATCTGAGGTCATTTGTGGAACTGAGGGAATTATGAGTAGGGGAGGAGTCAGAATCATGAATCCAAACTTCTGAAGAATGCAGAGGTTGGATCCATTCGGATCTGATAACCCCAATGAATCAGTACTGTTTCTCTTTTTTAACAAACATTGTTTAATTCCTCTTGTACTTTAGGCAGTTTGTACTGGATTGTTTTATTACAGTTACTGTCTATACAATTAAGCTCACGCGTAAAACTGAAATTTTGCTATAATCCTAGCTAGTGTCCAGTGTACTGTCTTAGTTCACTGCATTATTTAGGAACTAATGCTTAGAAATTGCTCTGAAGGGTGCACTACTGTCCTCTTCGGTGCTACTGCTTAGTAAATGCTTTGCTTTGCAGGTTATAGCTTTAGTGACCAGTGGCAGTGATTGCTGCCCTGTGGTGTGCACAAGTATCATAAATTGTGCAAACACCTGTGATTCTTCTATATTAGCTGCATAAAGCAAGAAGTTTTGTCCCAAGGCTTGCTTGTTCATTCAGGAGTACAAATGTAAAGCTATTCAACCTAACATCTGTGGTATTAGTAGTTCATTATTAGTGCCTAGTGTCCATTTTGTTGTATGAGCCTAAAACGTTCACTGCCTAGCAGCAACCGGTTCCCAGTATGTACAAATGGCCTGTAATGAGCTAGTAGTTAATTGGTTGTGTGAAATTAAAATACAATTCAGCCCAATTCCATTTTTTCATTTAGTACTGCTGGATTACATACCATCTAATCTAACATCAGAGCATCACTCCTAAATACTTCACCCAGAATATTTCAGGGTCTCCAGTAATCTCCCTCCAATCCCTGAAATACTGCAACAAGACCTCCATCCTCTGACAACATGACTCTCAACCTATGCTCACCTCTGCAGAAAGTCTGACTGCATTAGGTGTTCTAAGGCAGGTAGAAATTGCCCTATGCCAAGTGATTGTTTATCGCTTCTACGAATTGATAGCACAGCCTGCAAGAGATGCAAATATTTAAGAAACATGGTGGCAAATCTCTTGCACCAGCCATATATTGCTAAGAATCGTACTTCCAACAACTAATAAAGTATCAACACACCACCAGGCCTATAAAGTATGCTGAGGCTGTAAAGAAATACTTGCCAAAGTCTCCTAGACTCCACTTAAAGGCACCAGCCTCTAAGGCAACACTTACTCTCTCTGTACTCAAACTGCAAATCCACAAAGCTCACCAAGAGTCACCAGGAAATCAGGTCTAAGTCCATAATGTTCACTAAATCTGTTTCCACAAGGGTCATGTTTTTGTAAGAGCTGATTCTAGGTTCAGGTATGCAGACATTCACATTTTCAGACTGGACAAGCACAGGGTAACTTTAAGCTGCTTGTCCAGTGCCAGGATCTGTGATGTCACAAGGGTGCTAAGGTCCCTTAACCAGACAAATTTAACTGAGCCCTGCCTGGCTATGTGTCAAAATGGGTGGATTCCTGACCGCAACCCGGGTGACCAGGTTTGAATTAGCAGCTCCGGCACAGGAGGAGCTAAGCAAGGAGAGGGAAGAATGAAAAAGTGCAGCCCACTCACCTCTCCATGTGTAGGATGGGTTTGCACATGGGGGGGGGGGGGCACATCAGGCAGAGCTATCTTCTTAACGGAGATCAGGAAGGTCACTGTTCAAGATTCAGGGGTGAGGCATAAATGCATGGAAGAATGCCACTTGCAGAAGTCAGGGGATGGGGCTCTGCCACGTTTAAATTTGTACATCCTTCACCTTACGCTTCACAGTTTGTGTGGTAAGGGACAAGGGAACTAGGCAGAAAACCTCAGACCACTCTGATGGCTGTCTGAATGACAGACCCTCCCAAATGACTTTCAGCCCAGTGATTGGGAACAAATGGGCTTACTGACCTGGAGAGGGTGGATGATCGACCGATAGCAAGGCAAAAGTCTTGCGGGAGTGAATGACCTGAGTCAGTCCATGACATGATGAAACTTACTGTGCCTGTGTTAAGAGGCAGTAAAAAGTGTTCTTGAGCACTATTATGTCTTTAGCACAATGATGCCTAGATACCAAGACAAGATAACTGGCTTTATCAACTGTTTAAGTAATTTGTGCCATTCTAGGGAATCCAGAATGTGTCAGCCTAGAATGAGGTGTTAGAGAAGACTTACTGTTACTTACATCAGGGATGGCTTACACTTTTTATAGCAGGGCTTTGCTGCTCACACACTGCCTTTTTTTAGGTAGAGTACCCAACAGGTATTCCAAAACAGCAAACAAATTCAGACAACATTAAGGTGGAACTGCTCAATACTAGTTTAAAAAAATGCCAAAATTTAAGCCCCTCCTGGAGCTCAAACATTCATATTTGTATAATTATGGAGACATGGTTTTAATGCAAAGAAAGTGCTTTTACTATACCAAGCTTTAGCTCCCATCATGCTTTTCAAGCCCTCAAATACAGTCTTGCTAGAGGGCTTCAACTGTCTAAGCACTGAACAGCATACTTAAACCTATAAAAAATGGATATGCTCAGCATTTCCTGCACTTTGTTAATGACAATCTGCTGGAGCAAATAGAAAAAATACCCATTGGAGGCACTAATATACTTGACCTTGTCCTTACTAACTTAGCTCCCACCTGCATCCCTTCCCACATCTCCTCACCCTCGGTTAGTCATATTCTCTATCAGGCCTAGTGGAACTACCTACCAACAAATGAAGCAATTAAGGACTTCTCCAAGGATAACCTCCTTCAGCTTATAGAATATTTGAGTAAAATTTCTAACAATCTCATGCAAGTGGACCTAACTGAGAGAATTGCTGCATTCACCTCTAACTTTTACCAGCATATAAACAGCTGTATAGAAAAATTAGTACCAATCTACCCTATATACAATAGCAAAATCAGGAATAAGCCTCTCTGTTGGAACTTCTACATTAAACTGTATAAGAAATGAATGACAATAACAAACTGTAAGAAATCCCTGTCCCTCTACCTCAAGACTACACTGAAACAAGTCAGCAAGAAACTTAAGAGCACTACTAGAAAATGTGAAGTGTATTACAAATTTAAAGTGGCTGATGATAAAGGAAACTTCTGATCTTTCTTCAGTCATGTCAGGAAATGAAGGAATAATGCCCACCAATACAGTGAGCTAATCTGTAATATAGCACATTCCGTTCCCAAGGATATAAATATTACCTTAGCAGACATTTTAGTGTTAACTTTATTCAACCTTCCCCAGTGTTTCTCCCACTAACTAGGAAAATCTTGCTTCCACTAAAATCACTTTGGGACAAGTCCCTGACTCCCTGCCCTGTCAAAGGCTAAAAATAATATTCCCATGGGACCAGACAGCATACCCAAGCTGCATGTTCATCAGAGCAAGTCTGCACTGTCCAAGTCTCTATTTAAAATGTTAAGTGTCAACCTATCCAAAGAGTTTAGGCCTAATGCTAGGAGAACAGCCAATGTGAATCTCTTGAGCAAAGGAGGCACCTCTACACACAAACATAACTACAGGCCCGTCACTCTCACCAGCCTTACATGAAAACCTATTGAATGTGTCATAGATAAACTCATTAACATGGACATAGGCAACTTAAATGATCTAGAACTCAATCAGTTTAGTTTTCTGAAGGGAAACTCCTGTCTACTGGACCTAGTAAGATTCAGTGGAAAGGTTACTGGGGCAGTAGTGGTCACTCACTGCATGGTGTACACCTTGACCTGGAAAAGGTTTTTGCTGCTATCCCCCATACTGGCTGTGAGGGTCTATATCATAACATTGACAGCTGGTTGTTGAATCCTAAAACATCGACACCTAAGCGTCGAAAGCTAACAATAGCGAACGGCCATATCATCAAATTCTTTCCTCTGGAAAGAATTCAGGTGGCCATCTGTAAACAAAATAAACAAACACACCCAAACATAGTGGTGGGCTTCTTCCCCCATGCCCCCGATGTGTGGGACTGTGCCCCCCACACCCCCTAACTAAATATATCAACTCCGAGATCGCTCTACATTGGGGAAAGAGCAAATCCCAATAACGGCCACGTGAATTTGTTCCAGAGTAAAAAATTCTATGATGTGGCATTCGCTATTCTAAGCTTTTGATGCTTAGGTGTCGTTGATTAAGCATTCAACAACCTAAGCTGTCGACAATTCAACAGGAACCCAGTTGTGATGCCCACCACAGCTACCAACATGTAATGGCCACCAATACATGTCGTCCTCACACTGGGGTAATAATCAAGGAACCTGAATCCTCACCACTGACACTGGAGAGGGATGTGCACTTGGAATACAAACAGATACCTCAGTATTTCCAGATGAAGACTTCTCTGCATCAAGTACAGTTTCCCTTAAGAGCACACAGGGAACACACGCAGCTCGGGGTCTGTATGTGTCTATACCCGTCTCCCTCCAGATCCCCAGTAAGACTCCCCACTGGTACAGCTGCAGGATTAGGTCCTCACCAGAGTGTCTAAGCCAAGTCCTCCAGCACTCTCTCTGTGAACCCAGTGCTTCATGTCCCTGCCCCAAGTAGCTGACAAACACACACACCTGGAAAAGGCTGGCACAGATGTACCTGCTGAGCCCCCTTCTGCCGAGAGTATAAGGTAATTATCACTGCCACCATACACTTCACAATCAGCTACTCTAAGGCTCTTAAGAAAGGGTGTTTAATTATACTGTGTAATATTAATACTAATACAAATGGTAGTAGTTCACCAAGATGGCTAGGCCTTCTGGAATGGCCCACACAGTGTCACCAAATAAATATAAGCACTCTCAAAGGCTAAGTACTTTCTACAAGGGATCAGCCACAATAAAAATTTTAAATATATTTAATAATAATAATAATAATAATAATAATAAAAGTACATGAAAATGCTGAATGTTTATTCACAATAAACCACAGAGTTCAGATCACTGAAAATATTGAAAAGAACACTGACTGACAGACAAAGAAAAACAATATCTAAACTAAGCTTCACTATATTCCTAACTGACTCTAAGAGAATTTTACTGTTTCCTAGTTAAGTTACTTACTACCGCAAGGCAAGATGCTGTAGGCGAGGGTCTTTCTAATCAGGCTTCCCAAACAGAATACTCAATACTCTGAGATGTCTCTTTGTAATATTGAAAATATAATTTTCAAGAGGGCTGGCAGAATGACCTCATCTGATCACCTGACTCTATGTTCTCACAGTATTTCCCTTTGAAGCGGAGACAGGAAGTTAGCGCACACAGCCACAACACATCTAAATGTTTACAGCAGTGTCTTGGGCCTCTCCTATTTTCACTGAGCTAATGGACAAAGGATATTCCCCAAACCCAGCAACTCTGGTCCTATTCAGCACTGTGGGGGGCCTTTAAATGACTTAACAGCTCTCATTTACATTTCTCTTCTTTTTCTTAAAGTTAACCTCTGCTGTGCCAGCATCCCCTTATTAAAACATATACATTTAATTCAGCTACAAAAACACATGTACATTTTTCTTCATTTCAGCAGGGTGCACTGTTGATACACGTCAACACAAGCAAAGCTCACAAATAAATTTTCAGCACAAGCATCCAAACAAAATCAGTTTGATATACAAGTGACATACAGTTCTAATACATTTCTAACACAAGCATCTTGTATAAATCAGTTTGATATTCAGGGGACATTTCATTCTTTACAAAACTCCAGCCAGCTATCCATATCATCACAATGGTATTACTGAAAAATTAAATAAACTTAACAGACCTCTGCATTGACTGTTGGATTTCAAACTGGCTACCTAAAGGGATCCCAAGTTGTAAAAGTTACTAATATGCTCTCCAAGTATAAGATTGTAACTTAGTGGAGTACCAGTGTGTTCAGTGCCAGGCCCCTTCCTCTTTGTCATTTATTTTGCAGGCATCAAAGCCAATACCTCAGAAGTATGGCTGACCAAATTTGTTGCCGACTGCAAGATGGATTCTGAACATCTCCAGTACATGCTAGAATATACACATGCTTGGTGTACCAAGAACAGATTGAATCTAAATGAAAAAAGGGCAGCATAGTAGCATGCAGCAAAAAAAACTGCTTTCACTTCAAACATTATAAATGATACTGCTCTTCTGAGAGAAACAGTCATAAGAGACCTAGTACTTAAGTGGACAAATACATCATTCTATCATCATGTTTCCACTACAGTCAGGAAATCATTCTATATGGCACAACTAATTTCCAAGGAAATATCCCCTGGATACAAAGTAATTAGACCATTCTACTCTTCCCTTATCAAACTCATCACTGAATACAATGACTCCTTAGGTGTGTACAAATTTAAAGTATATTGTATACCTAGAATGTCTCAAAACATTTCAAACCATGAAACTGAAAGGTCTTAACATTTTCAACTAACCTGACAGCTTAGCACAACTCTCCTTATAATCAATCGCCTACCAGCTGCTCTGAGGTGACCTTTGCTTTTTAGGCCATGAAAGACCCAGTTCTCTCATCTCCTATTTCTTTACAAAACTAGTAGCGCTGCAAACTGCTGCACTAGAGACCTAAATCTAAACTAAAAACAAGACTCACTGAAGGGATGGATTCCTAATTCATCGTATTCCCAGCCTTTAGAATAAGTTACCAAGTACAGGGCAAACAAAATACTACCTTGGCTAACCTTCAAAACTAGCATGATGACTGGATGGACAGACACAAACTTACTCTGTGGTTATCATGTGTGGCCCTATTCAATTTAGGAGAACAGCATTAATTAAAAATTATTGCCATCTTTTTTAGGTTCATAGGTGTGTACTAGGCTAATGGCCCTGGAGCCTTTACAAGCCTAGCCCATAGGATTATCCTGGCATTGTGCCACCCGACATTAGTTCCCAGGGTTTCTGTCGAGTAGAGCCACTGGAGTGATCCCCGGGGTGAATTTTCTATTTCCCATCCACTCATCAAGATTTCTCTTGAAGAGGGCCAGTGAAGTGCTCTGTTTGACATGTATGGGAAGTCTATTCCATAGTATGGGCAGTCTCTGGGTTATGAACCTGTCCCTCCAGCATGTTCTGTTGATTGTGGTAATCAGGTTGAGGTCTCTGGAGCGTGTGGTGTGGAGGGATTGGGATTTCTTTAGATGCAGCATTTCTAACAGAGCTGGGTCAGACATGGCTTTGCAAGTCAAGCAGAGATTGCTTCTAACTAGGCGATATGAGACAGTGAATAGTTGGAGTTTTTGAGTTTGTCCATATAGGACAACTGTTTAAGGCCTAGGATCATCTTTGTGAGGTACTTTTGTGGCCTCTCCCATTGTTGCAGGTGTCTAGTGAGGTACATGCCAAAAGGGGCATTGTACTTGATGATTGGCCTAATGAGGGAAGAGTAGAGGGAGACTATGACCTCTCTCTTCCTGGATACAAAACTCTTAGTAATGAGATGTGCCACATAGGACTTTCTGACCACAGTGGCAATGTGGTGGTCAAAAGAGAGGTTGCTGTCAACTTGTGCTCCCAGATCTCTTATAACACCTTCTGCATTCAGTGGACGACCATGAATGTGGTAATTCATGGTAACCGGGTTTTTCCCAAAGGGGGTGAAGACACATTTTTTTAGTATTGAGGTTAAGGCCATGGTTCTGACACCAGTCATTGGTCTCAGTGAGGCCTTTCTGCAGGATGTCAACATCACTTGGGGAGTTAATAATAGCTCCCAACTTGCAACTGTCTGCGAACTTTGTCAGCCAGAGTCCCTTCGTTTTGGCCTGGACTTCAGAGAAATAGATACCAAACAGGAGAGGACCCAGTACCAAACCCTGTGGGACTCCATTCGTGACTGGTCAGCAGTCTGACTTGGAATCAGCTACTTTCACACTGTGGGTTCTATCTGTGAGCCAGTTTGCAACCCACCTAGTGATATAGGGGTTGATGCCTACCTTAGGGGGTTGTTTTATGATTCTTGAGTGGAGAATGGTATCAAAAGCTTTGGCCAGATGAAGGTAGGCTGTATGAACCACCATGCCTTCATCCACAGCTCTGGTGACTGGCTCAAAGAAGTCGACCAGGTTGAGCAGGCATGATCTAACTTTCACAAAACCAAACTGTGTGGGATTCAGAGTTTGGAGCAGACCTCTCAACCATACCGAATTACTCGGTTTTTACCGAGTTTGGGGGTCCAAATGAAGGGGTGCCACGATTCCCGAGTGGCACCCCTTCATTTCCGATTTTTTTTCATTTATTTTTTTAATTTTGTAAATACCGCGCTGTGTTAGCTGATGTCATCACGTGCGTGATGACATCAGCTCCGTCAGGGCTACCAGCTAGTCAGAATTGAGCTCAAGGAGCTCAAATTGTCATTTCCGGTTCTGGTCTGACTGCAAGTGCGAGCGGGAAATCTTGGCCGTTTGTTTTAACAGCGCTCATGTTGGAAATATTGACCCGCCATTTGTTTTAACAGCACAGCAGAGAATTTGCAGCAGCACTCATTTTCTTGGCCATTGGTTTTAATAGCATGGATGGAAATATTGGCCAGTCGTTCGTTTTAACAGCACAGCAGGGAATTAACAGCATTTTGGATTACAGGGCAGGATTTTGAAAAGCAGAGCTCTTATGCATGAACAGACGAGCCTTTCATTTCATTTGGACCCAGGTTTGGATTTACCAAAGGTGTGTGTGTGTGATGGACATGTTGTGAAGATTTTGCAATGCAACTGAAAAAAAAACAGACAACGTGTTTAAGTATTTTGCTTTTGGTGGAGGTAGGGTATTTTTCAAATAATTTATTTCTCGATTGTATAGTTTTGTTGTTGCTGCCTTTTTATTACATGCACATGTGGTATTTGATTTTTTTTTTTTTTGTATCTAAATTGAGAAGATGCGATTATAATTATGTTGCAGTGATCGCCAAATGGTCGGCTGGAGCCATGAACTGCTACAATCATTCAAGTGAAGTAGAGTGCTTTGCTTTGCAAGTTAATCTGTTTCTATGTTAAAATCATCAAAATGATTTGCAAGTCCGTTGCTGCAATGGTGGAGCTTTTGTACGTTAATTCAATTGAAGTCCCACTGGTGCTTTTGCAAGTTAATTCATGTCCCGCTGGTGCTTTTGCAAGTTAATTCATGTCCCGCTGGTGCTTTTGCAAGTTAATTCAAGTCCCACTGGTGTTTTTTCAAGTTAATTCAAGTCTCGCTGTGTGTGCAATCATTCAAGTGCTTTGCAAGTGAATTCAAGTGTGTGTGTGTGTGTGTGTGTGTGTGTGTGTGTATTTAATCATTCAAGTGCTTTGCAAGTCCATGCTGAGGAGTTAAGAAATTAATGGGTGATTGCAGTAGGCTGAATGCAATGAAATGGCAAATAAACAATTGTTTGATCAATAAAGATATGAGATGATTTCATAAGATTTTGAGTGGTGGTTGTTACATAAAATAAAGAGAGGAGTCTATAGTAGTAGAAAAATGGTATTTAAGTCAGAAGTAGTATATGAGGAAATGTATAGTAGCTATAAGGAAGCATTATATAAGGGACACATGGAATATAAGAAGCATAATGAGACATATAAATTCTAGAAGGGGAATAAAACAAGGTTTATACAAAAATATTTAATCATAGGTTAAAAGGAAGATATTAGCCCTTTTTAGGCAGGGAGAGGAAGACTGAATACTTTTTGGGAGGTCTTAATTGTTTTTAAGAGCATAGTTAATTAGGAAACATGGGTAGGACTGATAAAGTGATTATGTAAAATTAGGATAAGAAAAACCTAGGGAGTTGGAGACAAATAATGTTATTTAATATAGATGTGGAAGTACACTTTTATGATGAAAATGTTATAAATTGGACAGTTTTGACATTACTGGTTCATGCATTTTTGTTTCATTGCCTGCTAGAAAAAATTTCAAACAATAAGTTTAAAATGTGCTCTAAGTTTTAACAAGTGTGCTGTATTATACAAGGAATATAATTTAATAAAGTCAGGAAGGTGTATCAAAGAAAACGTGTATGTTTCTTGTTTTGTGTGCAAGGGGTCTATGACTTGAAAACAGCCCAAAGGTAATCTTTATCCAGCACTGGACAGATGCATTTTCTTTGGATGTGGTGTGGGTTTCTATGCTGTTTTAATAAATTGGAGTTTCAAGGGCAGGGAAGTTTTAATGCTAAGTCTATTTTCATTGTGAGACAGTATTGCTTTGTTTAGCAGATGTGTATTAGGTTTGTGCATTGTGCTACAAAATATAAATATAAAATCCAAATAATCATTGTAGAAGTAAAGCAGTATGCACATTAGTGTTTATGGTAAATGGGGTGAAATAGCCAAGTAATGGGACATTGGAATGACTGCAGGTTGACTCTGGTGCCATATTTTGTTTGTCTGGTCTTCAGTTTGCTTTTGAAAGTGGGCATCCTACAATTCCATTGGAGTGGGCAGGGTTGCACAATTATGTATGCAAATTTTATGTTAATTAGCGTACAGATTTGTACCTATTTTTTATGAACCTTGTCCAGATTTTTGATGATTCCAGGTTGAGAGGTATGGTTTGGAGATTGCCTATATCCTTGTTTATTAGGTCCATGACGACGCATTCCATAGCCTTGCACATCAGATTTGTCAGGCTAATGGGGCGATAGTTCCCAGGGTCCGTAGTCGCTCCTCCTTTGTGGAGAGGGATGACTGTAGCAGTGCGCCATTTGGTAGGGACAAAGCTTGAGGTGAGGTTGTGACTGAACAGAGCACACAGGTGTGGTGCCAGGTCACTCTGTAGTTTATGTAGAACACAGCCAGGGATATTGTCAGGTCCCACAGAAGCTGTATTCTTGGCCTTGGACAGTGCTGTTTTAACCTGTGCAATAGTAGTACTGGGTGCCTGGCAATCTATTGGTATTGTGAGTGGTCCTTTGGACAGGGGTAAAGCTGGCACTGAATCTGTCAGCCAGTATACTGGCAATATCTGTTGGCTCGGTATAGGAGGTACTATTGTGCAGTAACTCAGAGCAAATCTGGGTATTGCCATGGAGATTCTTTACATAACTATAGAAGGCATTGTGGTTGTTTTTACTATCTGCTGCAATTCTGTTTTCATAGCTAGCTTTAGAGGACTTGATGAGGGATCTCAACTTTTTTTTGAGGCTAATAAGGGAGTTTTTCCAGTCTTGGGACTTCACCTTATTCTGCATCTGTTTCTTCCATCTGATGTACAGTTTGTTTATAGAAGGGGACCACCAGATTGGCTTATTTTTTTGAAGGAGAGTGTCTTGTTTCTATTGAGTACGGTGAGATTATTGCATTTGTGTATGTGTTTGTACAGTACACTGGAGTATGATTTGGTGGTCATGCAACTATTCTCCATTTGCATGAGTGCCGTGAAGTTAGCCACCTCTGTTTTTAGGAGCCCAAAGTTAGCTTTGGTGAAGCTTATCATGGTGGTTATCATTGTGGGAAGGGGGGGATGTGGATTTCCAAAGTGATTAGTTTGTGGTCGGATCTAACCAGGAGTTGACTATTGGTGTAGAGCAACGGTCACCCATGTTAATAATGACCAGGTCAAGGATGTCACTGCCTCTAGTGGGGGTAAGTACGAACTGGTCCAGGGCATTGGAATTAATGAATTCCAGGAAACATTGGGCATGTGTATTAGTACACGAGTACTTTTCCCAGTTAATGGAGGGGTAGTTGAAGTATGAGAGTGTTAGGTTAGACCCCAATATTCTCCAGGGTGCTTAGGAACGTGGAGTGTGAGTCTAGGGACATGGTTGGGGACCTATAGCAAGCTATGATCTGAATCGCTGTCTTAACCAGTGTTAGTTGCACCTAAAGCATCTCTGATGCGTTATATTGGGCTACCAGTCTGGAGGTGTGCACATCCTTTATGAATATGGAAACACCACATCCATTGGAGCTTCGGTCCATGTTCTGAGGCCAAAAGGTGTGGAACGAGTTTTAGCCTGGTAGTGCAGGGGTGCTTTCTGCTGCTTTGAACCAGGTCTCTGTTACAGCACAAATGTCAATGTTCTCCATTTTAAGGAGTGCTTCGAGTGAGTGCATTTTGAGATTTAGACTTCTAGCTAGCATTGAGCAGCATGACTCTCAGATTGCATTTGTTTGTAGCTGCTACGGTGGTAATTTGGTCTTTGGAACACAGCCTAAAAAAGGCACTACAGGGGTGGCAAGAGCTTTGGCCAGTATCCAGAAGACCAGGGGTGAGGGATGCAGGCCATCTCTAGTAAAGCATCGAGGTCTGTCAATCATGTCATCCCAGGCAGACAGACAATGGATCCCCTTGGAATGACACCAGAAACATAGCCAATTGTTGAAATCAATCATTTTCTGCTTGTACTGTGGTATCATTCTGGGTGATGGCAGGATGCTGCTCAGGGCTAGGGTCATACCCGCCTGGGCTACATAATCTGAGAGCTCCTCCATGTCTCTTTTCATGTAGCCCAGGGAGGTACATCTCAGGTCATTCACACCCAAATGCACAATGACAGAGTCATACTTGTACCTGTTGTTGAGAGACCCGAGTGCGTGCGTTATGTGGTGGATTCTGGCACCTGACTGCTACTTTCTCCTTATTCAACCTAGTGAGTGGGACATCAGTCACCTATGACTAGTGTGTGTTGGGCATGCTGTTTTGCCTTAGGGGCTTTGGATGAGTGGCACACTGTTTAGGAGAGTTATGTGTCTCGTGATTAGTGTTGTGGTGGTTGAGTACATTTTTGCCTTGGAGGCCTTTGCTGTTCGGGTAGATTTTTATGGACAGCCTCCACGAAGGTGGGTGTGTGGTTTGTGTTTTTATGTGAAGGTAGTGCTGGTGTGTATTCTGGAGGGCTGTGTGTTCCATGTGGTGTGGTGCAAGTGTTGACCTTCTCCTCTTGACCAGCTATTCTGGTCTTGGCTGGAGAGTGTGGCTTCCAATTTGGATATATAAGTGCATCTTTTGCAAGTCTGAGTGTTGGGAGGTAAGAGGAGAGGGTTGTCAGTGTACACATTAGGCAGTTGCTGCATTGCCTCAGGATGCCCAAGTTCACCAGGTTAATAGGAGAAAGCAAAGGGAACTGACTTTTAGACATGCCTGGAGGGAGTGGACATTAATAAGTACTGGGAGATGTTTCCTTGTAGAATATTTAGTGCTGGCAGCACTATTGTGTGCTACAATAACTGCTACAAGAAATCTGGTAAAGTGCTAGACTAATAAGCTAGTAAACGTGCAGGAGAGGAGAGAACTAGCAGATCTAAGGGAAAAATTGAAGCGCAGACTTTTTGACACCGCTCAGAACCTTACAAACAATCCTACATACAGCAAATCTGTATCTGGACTACACTAGTTATGGGAAAGGTGGGAAACAACTGCAAACATGGGCTTTTAAACCAGAAAGTTGAAAGAGATTGACAAACTGCCCAAACGGTCAATAAACTACAATTTCTGGGCCAGAAAGCACTCCTCTTGTGGTAGATGGGCTACCTAGTGCTTACCACTCCCACTGATAAGCTAGAAGCCTTCCCTCCAACACAGAAACGCTTGGGGTGGGGGCTCAGAAGCTTACTAACAGTCCTGAAAAGTAACTAAAACAGCACTAAAAACAATTCAAATGCAGTGCAAGCTAGAACACTTGAGTTATAGCAATATTAGAGCAAATACAGTTTAAATAAATGCAATTTATTCAAACAGTATTCTAAATTGAATTCAGTTATTGCTTTATCCAACTTTGAACAGTTAAAAAGTGCCAAAAATATACTTACCAGCTCTATATTTCCAGATTGTTTGAGAAGCACACTCAGTCAGAACACAAGGAGATTCTAGCAATGGTAGATTTTTTTTAAAAGTAAAGTGGAAGGGGAAAAAGGAGCAACAGAGATGATTCAAGGTTAAGAAACTAAGTGGGTTGGCCTTCTCAAATGTTCTCTCTGTATTGTGTAGAATGAGCTAATGACACTAGACTGGGAGGAGTGTCCCAGATCAAATTTACAGTAGGGGCGGGCAATTGCAAAGCCACTAAGTATAAGAACAAGATACCAATAGGCAGGGAGGGTGGGAAACTAATCAGTTATATGATACACTCCTTGGCAGGAAATCAGAACAAACAGATGTTTAACAAATGGAGGAAATTTCCAGTTAATACCTTACACACAGTGAAACTAGCTAGAAAAGATTTACAAACTATCAGGCCCTGTGAGGCAGACAATTTTAGTACAACCGTGCAGATTAGTTTTTGACCACTTAAATGCATCTGCTTAAAGGTATGAATGGGTATGCGTCATATGGTCCCTATGATCACTTGCCTAGCATTGCTACTATGTTCTAAACACTTCAATGGGAAAGGCATGGGACTGAAAGGACAGTATGCTAAAAGAAGAGTGGTGCAGACAGGGCTTGTGAGGGTAACAGTGTGACACATACAAGTACAAACATGACGATCATAGTCACACCCCAGAAATCATCAATACTTATTGAAATACCACAATCATGCCTTCTATCTCAGCTATGCTTTTGGATAAACACACTGATGAAATTCTAATGTTAAAATTCTTTCTGGTACTTGTATTTCTTTTTGGGGGTGTGCAGTGCAACTATTATATCTTGTGGTCTAGAGGTGGATTCTAACACAATTAATAGCCAAAGGCAAAAAAACAAAGAAAGAAAAAAGCATCTTTTTTCTGCTTCACTCACTGTCAGAACAAATTAAGTCTTTGTAGCAAAATTCTTCACTCCATGAATGTGACAGGGACCAAATTAAATGGTCCTTGCAATGATTAATCAGGCTATTAGTCTTGCCCTTACCGTGTCAGACAGCTGAGGCTTCAAGTCTAGCTTAAGAAACCGGAATGCTACAACTGGCATTATGCAAACAACAGTTGTCAGGAAGATGGTAATCCAAACAGTGGGCTGAGCCAAAGTATTCTGGGCATTACCTGAAAAATCAAAAACAAATATGAGTTAAATGTGTATTAGACATCTGAACTTTGCACAGCAGACAGAGACTGAATGAAGATCATAGGGCAAAGTAATACATTAAACGAAGAGAAAACACAGTTGTGCAA